>NW_020800333.1:0-28640 GCF_003590095.1 Trichoplusia ni
TTGTGATCGTTGTACTCAGGTATATTATCTTAGAACCAAAATATAATATTTTATTAAAATATCTTCGAAAATCTGTTCTGATTTCACATATTATTAAAATAATATTTAGACTTAAAATTGGGATGTCGTATCATTCAATTTTGCCCGAATTGCGTACGGTGTGTTCATTTAAAAAATACCGATTTAGTCGATAGGAATTCGCTATCTGGTATCTCAAACAGAGTAATGCGTAATTTAAATTATATTAAGAAATATTTATGTATCAAACTATAAATGTAAAACTAATGCACAAATATTTAAACAACAAGCTCTCAAACACTGACTATCCGTACGGAAGCTTCCAAACAATAAAAATCGAAGTCCAACACACAGCTATAGTAAATGTTACCCTTTTTTACCCATTTAACAAAGATCCTTTTAAAAATCTTGGGTTCGAGCAAGCTGTGTCGCGCCAGAGCGGAGGGCATTTGATTTAGATAAGGGGCCCTCTTACACCAGACAGACCCCTGAGGGCCAAACTTGTAGCAGCACTGCACTGAATTGAAATGTTTCCAGTTTCATTTGAATAAGTGCGATCCATGAATTCTCCTCTCAGATTTTGGCGATCGAATGGTTGGCAATTGTTTTGATTTTCTTGCGTTGCCTTCATATGTTACACACCATAATGATTTACTTTAAAATACTTAAAACACTTATAATGTGGAAATCAGAACTTTTTCACTTTCCTTAATTTCGCTGTGTGTTCTTGGAAAATTCAGTTTTTGTTTTAAGGAAAATGTAGCAAGGGGAATTCGATAATATTGTAGGCAAAAGCCAGGAAGCGGAAGTTATGAGGATTCATTACCATTAATTATAATATAAATTTACAACACACGCAAAAATTATACATTTATAGTGAAGTTACGTAAAGTTTTGGGAACTCTTGCCAAATTGATTTGTACTTTATTAAGCCTTAATGATTTAGCTTTCTGATCTTTCTATATGAGTTTGATTATTTCAAAACTTTAATATGGGTTATTGCGAAAAATATATTCAATGATTTGGAACCAAATGTATATGATACCAGTAGAACTACGTGCCGGTATTTTACGGTTCAATAAAAACCTAACAAGCAGAATTTAGATGCAGGCCTGATAAACGCCATGTTTACGATATAATGCCGAGTAGCCAGTCAACACAACCCTACATGAACCAGTTTATCTGTATCAGGAACTATCTCTGATCTTGGACAAGGAGGAGGTGGAGACGTCTCCCTTGAGAAATGTCCTTCATTGAGGAGCAGGTGCACCGCGTGCTAGTGTATTACTACTGTCATAGTAGTTTTATCAGTGTAGTCATAGCTTAGAAGAGAACGTTGTGTTGATTGTAGTTCTTCTTTAAAAGTTCCTTCAAAATGAAAAAAAGTAACCTTGTGGCAAAACATTGGGTAAGATATAGGTATAGTATCCCAATTTTATTTGACGTAAGGACAAAGTAGTATTTTTGATGTATAGTAGAATGGTGCCAAATAATTAAAAATCTTAAAGCGCAGGGCCCAAAGATTATTCTACTGTGTTAATTATGTATTAATTATAGGTCTATATAAAAAAAATACCTACATAATATCTGGTCAACTAAGTTTTCAAAAATCATTCGATCAATTTATTTGATACTAGCTGTTGCACGCGACTTCGTCCCCGTGGGTAGAAGATATAAGTTATGATTTAGGTATACCTGCCCTGTTTTTTTCTTTCACTTTCCATTATATCTTAGCTCCTATTAGTCGCAGCGTGATGGTTTATAGCCTAAAGCCTTCCTCGATGAATGGTCTATTCAACACAAAAAGAATTTGGACCAGTAGTTCCTGAGATTAGCGCGTTTAAACAAACAAACTCTTCAGCTTTATATATTAGTATAGATTCGTTACAAAAAGTCCAAATTTCTTTCACAGACTAATAGGTATTGTCACAGAAAAAAATACAATTTTAAAAAGCAAAACGTCCATTTGTGTAACATCGGTCTGCGCGAATTCCGTCATCCGTTCGGTGCTGTGGTCCGAAGCGAGGCTCTGAATAAATACATGGGGCTCCATTAAAACGTCAGTCAGACTGAGTGCCTCTTTGTGGACCCGCTTTGTTGACGCACACATACAACCAATGTACTTCAAGATATATTTTAAAGGAGTTTCTAGTTCACGGTCTAAATATTCAACTGTTTATTGTGTCATTACGTAATGGAAAATTATATAATTTGATATTTATAATAAACAATCTGTCTGTGAGGTTATTATTAAATTTTGTGATTAAGTGATGATTTTAATTAGTTATTTATCCTAAATCTCATGAGCATGACTGCTTATCAACGGATTACTCAGGCATATTTATCGGTCTCGCCCGAGTAGTGTCATAACCAATCGGTGTCCTAAATCATGATTTTGAGGCAATGTAAAGGTGAAAAAATAGTAAGCTCAGTTGTCATACTAAAGGTTTAATGGTATCGCATTGATGGCAAATCAGTCTCAACAATAAATAAATGAAAATAATTAATAATATAATGATTTAATGAGCAAATTCGTTAGTCATCAAGACGTGACGTACAACTTAATTGTAATCACATCACAGCCACAGTGAAAAATTGTTAAAAATAATGGGCGAAAATGAAATTGTCAAAGTTAAACTGAAACCTACTGAAAAAGAAGCGAGTTTTTGTAAAATGTTCTCCGTAGTTTAATTGCCGATGAAACTGATAACATGAGAGTTTTCCCGTAGAGCTCGGGCGGTTTTTGTGGCGTTTAATACCTTTTGATGGAAAGCCATGTCGTGACTGCTGCCTTCGTATAAGAACGTATATGCTTCCAGTTGTAGTAATCCGACTACTGTCTCACCAATTCGATATTTTGTGTCGGTTTAAATTTAATGACACTCAGTTTTTTATGGATTTAAAGGACATCCGTCTAATTTTTGTTTACTAAATAAATCATAATGACAATATTTCATAAGTTTCACGCAACGCCATCTAGTTTAAAACTAAGCAAAGCTATTATGTTGTTATGGTTTATAAGTAGGTACTAGATCATAGGTCCTTATTTATTTTTAATGCATACGTACATAATATTATAAAAAAAATATGGACCCAGATACAGAACAAATGATCGTGTTTGTCCGTCCGTCAAACATTTGACCTTGGTGGGAACCGAACCCTCCGGTATAGCAGTCAGAGCCACTTACTACAAGCTCAACAGGCCAGACAATATGTTAATAAATGGTGACCGATCAAGGAGTTAAATTTACTAATAGTTCATTGCGTTTTCATAACATACATGCATACAAATGTTTATTTTTTAACTATTTAAAGTTTATACTAAATGTAGTCTTCTGCCTTTTTATTTCGCTTCGTAAAAGAGATTTAATAGGATTTTTTTACGACGCTAATCCAGGACTGTAAAGTTTGATCCTGATTAAATATCCTGACGTTGCTTGCATAATAATATTTATTAAAAACTTACAAAGTTTTTTACGACGCAGTCTACAGAAAGGTCTAGATTTAATCAACCCAAGTTCCAACGACTAGCACCGTTCAGGTTAATTTAAAACTTTTTTAGATATAAACTTAGACTTCGGCGACGTCGCGTCGCCAGGGTTTATCAAATCTGATCTTAGTTGCTTTTTAAACTTCTTGTTTTTGGTATAACTAATTCAGCCAAAAAGAAAAAAAAAGAATTAAATAAAAACTATTCATATTCATGTATTCACAGGTCACCAAATTTTCTAGACCTATAGTTGTAAAACAAATGACAGTACAATGACAATGTACTGTCAGCAGCTCAAGATTTGTCGCCATGTCAAATGAAATTAGGATTATTCATAAATTGGAATTAATTTGCTACCTATATTGGAAATACATAAGTACCTCTTTGAAACAAAATTAGCCAATATTACAACAACTTCTAAACAATAAAAAAATCTTGATACGATGTCCCAATGCTTTTCTATATAAATTAAACAGTCTTGATACTTTGATTAAAACGTCCACTGTACACATAGGCGTCTAGGTAATCCTGCCTTTTCACAAGCTATGCCGAGGTCGGCTTCCTATAGACTTTGCGCTGTGGGTATAAAATATAGCTATGCATTGATTGGACGGCCGGCCGGTAGGTAATTACCGATAAGCTCGGTAATTAGGCATGGAGCCAAACGGTATTTTTTCACCATAGAATCAATATGTCTACACAATGCATTAATTTCTGTCTGAGAGTAATTAAATCACAGAGATTCTGTGTAGGGTTCTTCTCGTGTTAGTTAATGCGAAAATATTTATGTCAGTTTGAAGCGAGTAACTGGCATAGGAAACGAAGCAAACAGCCATAACTAAAAGAAAAGGTTTTTTAAGTAAGAAAATGACTTTTAATAACTCAAAAAAAATGTCTTTAATAATAAAGAATAATTATCGTATAATAATCATAAAGTTACTCTATCTCTTTACTTTCAAGGGAATACTTAACATTATTAAAAAAATTAAAAAAACGGCATAAAGATAATACGACCTATCCTTTTATAGAGTTCAATAAAACCATAATTCATAACTAACCCCACTTCTAAACCCTAACCCTCTCGATGCCTGCGACACGTAACAGTTCGAACGTCCACTAACAAATCTAATTTGCACGTCCATTGATGTGTCGAACTTTTTGATAGAGGATTTTTGAAGCGCCATACACGGCTTCCAATACACTTTGCGTTTTTCAACTCGCTCTACCTTGATTAAGCAAGTATTTCGCGCGAATTCTATTGGAGATTGAAATGTACGGAATTTTGATTGCCGATTTAGCTCGTGTGAGTTTTTGCTATAAGATTTCGCTTAGGATAAAAAGGGTGGGTGTTTTAAAAGAAGATTGTAGGCCAAAGTTACTATTATCATTATCCTAATTAGGAAATTGCAGTCTACTATTGGACATAAGCCTCTTCTAAACTACAACATAGATACCTCTTCTAATCTACAACATAGAGTCCAGTCCATTGCTATATGCATTCAGTCCCTCACGACCTTTGGACCAGGAGATTCAGCAAGTTCCAGCTAATTTTTCTTGCCCCGTTATTTCCTCATTTACTGGACCTGGGGAAGGTGCCGAGGTTCTCTGGCGTACCTCGCCACCTTCCGCCCCTACTTACTGGCTTAAACCACCGGAGTGCTTAACCCTACCCTTGTATGTACATGAGACCCCGGGAACGCGATGCAAACTACCGCGACTGCCCAGGCAGGCTGGAAGGCATCATATTATGCTAACTGGAATATTAAATGACATAGTTTTCTCCATTTCTACAGTATTTTTCACGGTTATACTCTGAAACGGGCCACCTAATACTTCCTCATAACATGAACCCGTGTCTCATTTAACGGCACACATAAAACCTCTTTTATGTTTGTTAATCATCATTCACTGTGTGGCTTCGTGTTCATAAAGAGGTAAAACAAAAGAAAATTATAATTTTATATTCAAGTTTATTATGAAAATATTTTGCGTCCCTATATAATTATTTCATGGTTCGGCTACATTGTTACTACAATGTTGGCGATAAACTCTGCCTGTATAAAAAAAACAATACCTAATAATCTAATAAAATATACCTACTTTAGCACGTAGATCATCTATCTAATCATTAATTAATCATCATTTTGTTTGCAGGAAATATTATTTTCCTCATACACAACAAAGTTTCCTCAGCTAACATAACACCGAGGATCAAAATTTCAACACGAACACCGAAAAAAATGAGTTACCCAAACATTTATTATTAACACGAGAGGAGAAAATTCCGAGTTGAGTGTTAACCCGCCAACTGCCGCATAATTTTGTACACACAGAATCACTAACTAGGGGCTCAGGACAATACCACGGCCGAGATGCAAAATTAATTAGTTGCCTTATCAATCCGGCTCGGATCGGAGCCGGCTTACGTCACGTTCGGTATTTCAATATTCGTACAGGGCAGGTATTAAAAATTCAGAAGCAGGTACCGAAAAATTCAAAAGGTCTAGTCTAAAATACAAATATTGAATTTGTATGTGCTTTTGTGTTGTTTTGGCTTGCTTAGTTTTCTCTAGACCAAAATGTAGTCTGTATTGTGATCTCCGTTAATAACTGGTGTCACGCTGCATCTGTATTCAAAGCACGAGACACGTCGACTGGAATGACGTCACGTCGTGTTCAATGACGTGTACAATGAGATGTGAACTCAACGTGCATGAGGTACTTAGTTTACGTAATACGTTTGTTTAAGTAGGGGATGTAATTACCTACTTTCAAATATAAGTACAAAATTTAAAGTCTCATAAAAGAAAAACATCGATTTCATGATGTTGAGCTTCGAAGCTCAAATTTCATTTTTCTACCAACAACCAATGTTGTGATAAGTTTTACAGTTGGACTATATACGATGATGACGGCAGATCCCGTGACAACCATAATCATTATAACAGAGAAAAACTTTTCAAAACCACTTTTCCGCCAGATAAAACTTGCATCAAAAACAATAGCAGTAACAGTGAGTGCAGTGCGAGGCGACTAATTGACCGGTGGACGGACGCCGGTCCGGCTCACTCGCCGACGCCGGACGCCGGGCGACCGGCACCGCGTACATTATTCACTCACTCAATCGATACTCGCACTGCCGGAGCGGACAAAGGGTTGGATGTCACTGACAATGTGCGTTTCGTTTCCTTTTTTAAATACTATTTCTAATGTTTTTTTTTATTGTCGTTTAACGGTTTCTGGTGTAGAGATATAAGAATAATGTGTTTTTGTGTCAGGTTAAGTATATATATGCGTAAATACATATTTATGAGGTCTGAAATATTCGAAAAAAAAAATAAAGCGCTATGGAAAAAGGGAAAAACGGGAAAATCTGAAACCAAGAGAAGAGATTGTTATAAATAGAGTACTGTACACAATACGTACAGTCCGTTTTCAATATTGTATTTTTCGATTTATTTAGGTACAAGAGTGTGACATGTCAGAAATTATATCAAGCAGTCAGATCCAGCGATCGATATTCAATATTAAAAAACATAAGCGAAATCAGCATAGCGCATCCCGAATGTTCATAATATGGCGAATTTTCCTCAATTATTTTTCCAAACGAAAGTTAAAAATCGAAGTTCCTCGATAAGCGAAGTTATCAGCATGTCACCGAGACCGCTTAAACTTGCAAATTAATTCAGTAGGTAGCCACTTGCTAGCACCACTTGATAAACCAATTTACACAAGAAACTATCGACTAAACTAACCACGTTATTGTCCTAGAGGTCACAGTACTAACTGTAGGAGCTTTGAACAACGGATTATGGTTATTGTGATATTTATGAAGCAAACAGTAAATTGCAGTTATTGTGTTTTGAACTATCGTGAAAATTGTTGATAGTTGTATAATTTTATTTTTATGTGCCAATTTAGTCGTGTCTTGTTCTTTTATTTTTAACAGAAGGCATTGATTAATTTTTAGTGTTTTGTATCCAAAGAACCCTATTCATGTTGGCTCCGATATCAGTGGTTCTGTCAGCAGGCAGTACCTCTTGTACCATTATAGTTAGACTGTTGAATTTTGAAAGATTTTATATATTTATTGCCGCTATACCAAACAAATAATAAAAGGATATTGTTTTTATGTAACAGTTAATACGGTACTAAATATGATGGGTCACAATTTTTTTCTTATAATATTTGTTTAAATATGACATATCCACTAACTAATTTGTTCACATATTACAATCCTAAAGCAGTATATATAGGTACTTACACCAAACAAAAAGAAGTCAAAGAACGATCGAAACCAGCATTAGAAATATCACTCTCATCATCAACCCCAAATATATTCATAACAAAGTTACCTTTAGAAATAACCCTTGCGTTATTAACCCTCAAATTACACGGTGATTACGAGGCTCATACAACAATAACGAAGTCATATCTGCGATATATAAAGGTGCATTACCATGGTGCCGCGCTAAGTGTTGTTAATTGACATTTGGATAACTGTCGCGGCATTCTGGAGAGCCTTATTCTGATTATAGAGAGGTTTATTAAAAAAGGATATATTTGTAAAGAATCTGGGATGCCCAAAATTACATTTAATTTGTTCCAGTAGTTTGAAGATGATCAAATTGAACTTGATGGCTGGATGATCTTGATCCTTCTTAACCTTCTCAAGGTCTTGTTTTCAGAGACTTGTCCTTTTTTTCGGGTTGGGAAATCATCAAATGACCCGCTTTGGATTGAGCCGAAGGAAGTGTCAGATTTTTACTGACTAAAACCCATGATTCCTTTGCCTTTTGTGCACCGGGGCCATGGTAATCCTTTCGGGCAATCCCGCTGGCCAGGCTTATGAGCACCGCTGGGCTTACTGACATTTCTGTGCATATTGGGTAAATATGAGAATCGGACAACATCTATTTCTCACACCCCTGGGATAACCAAGTATTTTTATATCAACATAATGTTTTATCTGCACGATGGCAAAACAACGTTTACTGGCTCGGCTAGTCATATTATACTATTCCTACTTTAAGTGGTCAAGGTAGATCATCTAAAGTGGTACAGTTTTAGCTGTTGATTAACAAATAACAATAATCATAGTAAATTATCGGGGAGTAGAGAATATAGAATATAGAAAACCTAATGTAGATTTGTAGTAAATACCAGCAGAATATGCAGCATAAAATAAATCGAATCAAACCAACTGTTTACACAGAACAATCCGAGTGTCGCTACAGAATAGGGATGGGCCATGCTCACTATTATTACTCCGGATATCCGGTGGATCGATAGTGATGCGCCCGTGTTCTATATTTATCATCTCACTGGCTGCACTAACAGATAGATGTTACATGCTCAGCCCTCATTTGTAGCCTTAATTGTTGTATAGAGTATAATAATTATAAATTCGTAGGAAGTGCAAAAACGAGATTTTGAAAGTGCACGACTAGGCAACTGGACAAACATGTGTTCGGTCCCATTTTTTTACCCTTATTTCGTACTCTCGTTACTCCTATTTCGTACTCATGTAGTAGTAAGCTATCCAACATATCCACGCATATCCAACATCTAATAAGCACACAGTGTAGAGATTATGATGAGTGTATAAATCTTTCTGACCCAACACGACACTACACCATTAAAACTGTAACTAAACGACACCAAAAATCGCTTACACTTTCTTATACGACCCCAACATCAGCGGCCCGACCCTCAATCCAGAGATTATGATTTACGTCTCACGAACCATTCTAACTAGAAACCCAGCAGCACACACAAAGTCACGTGCTCCTTACATTTTAGCTGAGGTTAAGGGATGGTTAGGGTTCAGCGTAGTCTGGTATATCCAAATCCAGGTATGGTGCCATTTGGCTAAGGTTCAACCCTGTTCGGAAGGGTTGGAAGGCACTGTAGGTACGACATGCAAATATTGTGGTGTGGTATGGTGGAAAAGTTGGAGCGATTCTGTTTTTGGTGACAAGTGACAACTTTTTTTTCTGAAAATTTTGGATAAGGCTTTGAACAGCTTGCAAAACCTGCATAAATACGAAATTAGAAGGGAAAGGAATATGATCATTTATTGGGAGCCTTTAGATGTGAGAAAAATGTGATTAAGACTTAACAATTTTTTGTAGTAAAACCAAATGAACTAAGCGTAAGGGTAAGTCACATTTCTTTAAGGCTAACCAAGGTAAGTAAGTTTGTTTGAAAAATTGGCTTCGTAACCCGCTTTTTTCTCATAACTCGGCCTCTTTTAGAGAATCCCGGTAGCCTGACGTACTCCGAGGCACTTTATGACCTCAACGCGGCAGTCGTCACACGAATGTTGTTCTAAATGTAATGATGTTTATAATTACAAAGGATTGCAAGGGGATATTGTTATGAATATAAATTGTCAACACCATTGCAGATGATGGGTCGTATATGGTGAAGTATTAATCTAAATTTAATAAAGTATGAGGAGTTTGGGAAGTTTAATATTCTCGTCGGAATTTGTATGTGTGTATGTTTTGCTGGTTTGCAGCATTATTCGTTTCTGAAATATTTTGACTTATCGTTTGTATCTTGTTTCAAGTAAAGCTTTGTGTACTTACTGGTTATATTTATTTAAGCAGTTAAGCAACGCAGTTCATGATTAAAGAGTATGCATACCTATCTCATCCACAATTTCCCTCTTTAAATTGTCCCTCCTTATAGATAACACTTCCATTGATAGCAAATCGAATCGCAACTGGATATTTTTTCCGCGTTAGTGTCCACTAAAGGTTTCGACTAAGCAAGTCATCGGCCGATATCCTCCTGAATGGGGGATAATAGAGTTGGCCAGATGATTTGTCGGATCGATCCCTATTTTAGGAAATTGGATTTGTAGATCGGAGGCGATAAGACGCCGGGGGAGCCCGGGGTCGGGAAATAAACGGTAAAAGTTTAGAGGCCCCTGTTATCACTGATTTGCGTATATCGATTTTGGCCCGTTCTCCTCGACGTGGATTTATCTCCATTTTTTTTTCTTTCGCCTACCACCTGAAAGGATTATTCGGAAAGAAATATTAAACGAGTCATTTGAAAAGGTAATTTGCTGATAAATTGGTTTTCGTTGTTAATGTAAAAATAAGAAAAATGTTTTCGGTGTTATACGAAGAGAACAGGAATTATTTGAAAGGTTAAATCAGTGAGGAAAGCTGATGGAAAAAGTATTAGATTTTTTTTCGTTGAATATTAAATCGACGGCTAAGTGCTTCGCAGTGTCCTAAAAATAGCTTTTCCTCGAAGTCAAAACTTTTTGCAAGGGCAAACAATTTTTTTGTGATCATATTTGCTCTGCTTTAAAAATCGCAAAATGAACGATTTAGTCATGAAAAATGCTTTACCCAATATGTAACAAATTTTGAGTATGTTTACAGGAAAATGAAGAACCACTAAATACTTTACCACCACAGATTATTAGTAACTACTGATTTACTACTAAATATTCACGAAAATACTAATGCAAATCTTTCCTCTATTTCTCATACTCTAATCAGTGTTGCACTTAACATATGCATGCACACTTATTTGTTTACTTCTTGTTAAATACAATATTTTTGTTAGTATCTCTCATAAATTTTGTATCATTTCATACTTTTAGTTGTAATTATGAATATATCTACAGTTTGAGGCAGAGAGCCTGGAGATCCGCCATACAGGTCTTGAACCTAGTGTGGACTCCAGCTCTCATAAAGGTTTTTTATATTATAGGCTGTACATTTATTATTGTAACTAAACCTTTTTGAGAGGAATAAATGATATTTGTATTGTATTGTATTAATTGAAGTTAAATTGGCGGGTTCTCCGCGTGGGACAAATGGTTGTGTTATCTACCAATGCTTGACCTGAGTCTTAGGGCATGTAACTTGAATGTTTATTAAAATTCACAAAACAGGATAAAAATATACATAATTATTACTGTAGAGCTGTATATCTGAGCTGTAGATTTTTAGTAAATATACAGTCACGGACAAAATGAATACGCGATCACATAATTCAAGTCTATTTGCAAAACAAGCGTTTCAAATATTTTTGCGTGTACCTACATCTGTAGGTATGTATACATCTATTTGCACGTGACTGTACCCAGACCAAGCTAGACGGGCTTATCGTGTATGCTAATACGTTCGAAGCTTATGCAGTGTACAATGAAGTGCACAAGTGCTTGCAGTGTTCGCTTATCTAAACTGCGAGTAGTTCGATTATTGTGAGTTACGAATGTACGCTGTCACGATGCTTGCTTCCAGGGAGGCAGTGGAAAGAGGTGAAAACTTTTTTTAAATAAAAACTTCTTTTAGTCCAGATGAATTCATTGTTATTGATAGCTGTGGACTGTCTCACTGATGAAAGGCGAAGCAGAAGCATTTATAGCGATCATGGGAATTTGAGAGACGTGATTGCTTGTAATAATGTCTAAAATATTTTTATTTATACATGTCATGCCATGACTACAGACTGAAAGCAGTAAAACAAACAAAATGATAAAAAGACGTATTCGGATTTTCACAGCACATTTACACATAAAATATTTACATTGTAAAGTTTTGTTTCCACATCAAATATAACGAATTAAGTTACAAAACAAAATACATTTGATTTGTTGTACAAATACGTTTTGGTAAACGTACAGTCATACTTTTAAATATATATCGAAGTAATTGTAACGAGAGTAAATAATAATATATCGACAGAAATAAAAAATGAAATTACTTTTTTTCGCGACTGTATTTTATTATTAATGTGACGAAGATGTAGTCTCTATAATTAAACATAGTACTTTTGTTTTGGAATTATTGTAAAAGTTACGATTATGAAGTCTTGTTAACTGCTTATTGTAGAATAACATGCCGAACTAGCTTTTCAAGTATTTTAAACTACTGTGTAATTTTTTGCGCGATATTTTTGACAGCGAATCGAGTGGGCGTGGCAGATATTACTAAAGAAAATGATTGAATCTCATCATCAGGCTACATAATCATTGAAAAATCCTTTGATCAGTCGAGACAAAGAAAACTATGAATTACTTAGGTATATTCCGTTCCGTTACAGTGGAAATTCGCACCGGGAACCAGCTCAAGTTAATAAAAAAAAACTATGATCTAATATACAAGCCGAATAGTTATTGTTGAAACTATTAATAAAAGACTGCCTGAAAAATCGAGACCATTTATTGGAAAAAAGAGTGCTTATAATAAAGCGCTCTATTTATAATAAATACTGCAAGATCTAAAGTCTATGTACCTCTGTATAAACGGCGGAGGTACGTGTGTGTGACGCACTAGCAATGTATGCGTAATAACGTTAAAACTTACCTATTTGATATTTACCACATAACTAACCTTACATCACACGTTTTTGAAATGTTTCAACGCGATGCCCTTTACTTGCGTGATTCGATTTCGGAACCGATTTTAGTGTAAAACGTTTATTTGGAACCGTATCTAAGTTACATTTCTAGTTTCTACAACAGTTAGCGTGGATTGAATCGCTTTAATATATGGGAATTAAGTTTCTTATGACAAGCCACATAACTTTGACTTATAGTCGCTTTTATTGGGGGCTGGACGCTGTTCTTATTTGTGATTGATAGATAGACGAAATAGATCTCTAATTAAAATATTGTAAGAAATAATTACAACAAATCAAAAATGAAAACCGTAAAAAAGTTATTTTTAAAACATTTTTTTGGTCAAACTTTAGTCAAGTCAAGCAAATTTCCAAAAACAACATTCCTTTGTTTTAGTTAAGAACTTGAAAGATCTAAGTATCAATTACTTTGCATAAATATCTGTATTAATAGGTACGTATTAGGATTACATGAAAATGTCTGTATTTCAAGTATGTAGTTGCAAATTAATGGAGAGTCGTCGGTCTGCCGGTACCTAGACGCGATCTGTTGCGTATCTCATTATCACCTTAGCGTTTTTAGCGCGGAGGCCCCGACAGAGCGTTTAGTCGATTTTGACGTCAAAACATACCTAACTACAGTGGGTAGGTAGTGTAGGTACCTACATGTCTGTGGAATTTGTTCGTTTGACGTCTTGTAATACAGATTCTATAAGGTACCATTAAATAAGTATCGACACGATTTTCATTCAAATTCTTTAATGAAAATGTACTTAGACCTTTGCCTATGTCAAGTTTTACAATTAGCAAATATCTTGCTGTAGCTGTAAGCTGTCGTTTTATCGAAGGCAACGGAGGAATCTTAAAGTTAGTGAATGGCGAAATACGAGTATCTAATTTGTGTCACGAGATTTCATTGAAGTAAGTTTATCGTAAAACTAAATCAATCTAACGCACATTCTTAAAAAGAGACAAGTATGAATAAAGAAGAGGTTTGTGCTATAACAAAGACGTACATTTAAATTAGTACTAATGAACGATGTCTTTAATATCGCTATGCGTGCAAATTGCATATCATTTAAAAGGACATTCCAATAATTTCTCCAAAATAATGCGTTGATGTCTTTTGTTTTCTCGTATTTTGGGCGGAAATGCGCTCGAAAGTTGCATATTTAACTACAAATGCCAACGTTATACTTTTATTGATTGAAAGAATGCAAATCTGATTTGCCACACAAAACGCACTCGAAGGTGTTAATGCGATGTTACTCAGACTCTCTCTACTCAGTTGTGGTGCACTACACAAAAGATTAATGGTTATCAAGAATGTCTGCAACCATTTCTGCAACATCTAAGACCCATGAATATAACGTGATGTTACGTTTTTCAAAACGATATCATAATTAATTAAGGAATATGTAGAGTATGTAGTTGCCATACGAATTTTTCACTAAAATGACGCATCCCGATGCAATGTCAACATTACCATGAAGCTTTAGAGGGTCTTTATAGGTAGCAGTTATTTCAAAATAATAGATAATAAAAGAAGGTCGAAGTTCTATCTTTACAATAGTATTAAAGGTCTGATGAATTCTCGAATTGATGCGTCCGCTAAGTGAATAAAGTTATGTGCAGTTTTGATAAGACTGCTGTCCTTGTAACCAATAAGGATTGAATAGTGCTCATCTTTAGTGCAAGACACGCTTAGCTTTAAACAAAAGTCGATAAATACCTACACATTATGATGGATTTGAAGATTTAGGCATTGTAATGTGACTAGCCAGATTTATATCCCATTGTTTACTTATGTTTAACATATAATGTGTTTTAATTTGCTCATTTCTTAGTATGTGTGAGGTGGCAGCGCCTCCAACTGTGCTTGGAAAACAAGTGTTGGTTAAATAGAGTTGCCTGCTAACCGTCTATACTTTTTTCGAAGAAAAACAATTGCCAAAGGATAAAAGACTTTTGACAGGCAACTGCGATTGAAGCGGTACTACAATGACTCTTTAATTATAGGACGATTTCTAGGTTTTTATTACCCCCTGTCTTGATCACAGTGTTTAAATAGTATGATTAACCTATTGTAATTAACATTGATGTGCATTAAGGGGTGTAATCTGACATTCAATTAAGTCGAACAAGACAAACGATTAAGTAGTGTACCATTATAGTAATATTTATTAAAGTACAGCGAAAATAGACGAGATGTTTTCTAAGTTGTTTGTCTGACGCATTCAGGCAGTGATTGTCTATTTATATATTATAGTTAATGCATGCATTGCAGAATAATAAAGTAACTAGATAACCTTACTAAGTATACAAGAATGTGCAATCGTCACTAAATATGCAGTGACGCAAATGGCGCATCGCATCTGTTGCAACAGATAGCGCTTAGTATACAATATAAACGAAATAATCCACGTTGTAAGGCAAATATGGCGGGACAGGCAGGTGTGTGCGCCGGCGCAGCCCCTCAGCTACCCTGCCTGCTTCGGCGACCACTTCCGACGCCGAGCGCCGACTGCAACGCGAATTGCGACTTACTCTCACAGCAACTAGTCGACGCGAAAACCGACCTTCGACCCATCACAATAAAGTCCACTATTAATTCTTAATTGTCACCGCGTGTTTTCATTACGTTAACGGTTTTAGATTTAATTTTAATGAAGCAACTAATGTTTAATGTATCCCAAAACAAACCGAAATCAGAGAATAGTTGATAGCACTTTACGTTCGAACACAGTATTACGCAAGACATTAACTAATAGGACGTGGAGCGACGCTTCGCAGTATGTAAACAAACAAACAAGTCACGCATCGAATCGAGCGCATTGTGAAATGCACACACGGGACATGTAACACATGCATAACTTACGTGTTTATGCGCAGGCGACGGTACGTAAACAAAGCTGTAATAGTCCATCGATCGGTGAGTGCAGGGAACCTAGTGATCGATGGTGGCGCTGTGTCGATGCAGTTCGTGGAGCTCGGAGATGCTGGTGATGTAGTCCTTATCACGTAGTAAATAGAGGTGAGTTTAGTTTGCCGGGTTGTCGTGTGAAGTTGGTCGGAATTTAAACGGGTGTAGAACGCGTGCGCGGTGCATAGGCCCGCGGTGCAGCGTACAGCGTGCGCGGGGCGCGGGCGCGCGAGGCTGACTGCACGCGGGGCACCCCGCGCCCTCTGACCGCGCCACCACCATACATTGTCAACAAATGAATGGAAATCACTCGAATGGGCTTCTTCACGTTACATCGCCCATAAATGTTTCCGTCCCATCTCCAAATGCAGTCACTTTTGATACGTGATACAATATAAACCGTTTTGGGCATCAAAACTAACGTATAAAGTTAAATAGACAAAAGGTTGGCAAAATATTTGCAAGTTTTGTTATAAAGTCATTGTTGCCAAAACTATTGTTTGGTTTTTAATCAAAAGTTTTTTTTTAACTAAAAGCTTTCGCATTGACATTAATTGTTTGCAGAACTTGCTCTTAGGATGACCAAAAAATCTCATCTCAATATTTTTCGGATATCGCAAAGCAGAGTCGTATTGCATGTTACTGAAAGAGAAAGAGGTATGTATACATGCGTGCATTTCATTTTAGTCATGACGGCGAGTTACATGATGCGGGCGTAAGTGTGATCCTCCAAAACAAATAAGTGCGCGCGCGTGCTCAGCCGCCACATGTAGGCATGCCTCGGATTCCATTGAGAGGGTTTTATCGGTGGCGGCGGAGAGAGGAGCTGCGTACGCGCAAGTATTCGGGTGTTTGGGTGCGCGCTGAGGGGTCGACGACCGTATAGCGCCGCGCGCCCTTTTAGCGATTTTTCTAATGCGTAGACGACGACGTTGCAAGGACTGTAGGTACTGCGTCGCTACTGCGCCCGCGCCGCTGCGGATTCAACTGCGATGTCTGCAACGGGGTGGAAATAAGTTTTATTATTTTAGTAAGTAATGCAACTCTTTAAATATTTTGGTAATTTAATAATGTAAAACTAAAGGATGCCAAAAATATTGAAATAGTGTAGCAATTTAAATACAGTGGATAAAACTATAGTAACGGTAAATTGATTTTACTGTAAAGTACCCTCATTTACACAATCTCCGGAGTGCTGCTAAAATTATGGAGAGCATCTGGAGCATCTCTCTCTAGATGTCGGGCACAGTCTTCCCCTCATAAGTTTTGAGCTCTGATCACCAAGGAAGCTTACCAACTGCGTGATGGCGATTGCAGATTCCAATATTTGTCAGTGGTGACTGTGCCATAGAAAAATTAAAAAAGAAGGCCATATAACATTGTTGTAGCGCGAGCGGCCGGTACAAAGCACTTTTGACATTCAATATGATGGTAGAGTTGTAGAGTTTACGAAAAACCTTATTAGGAACAGAAAACAAAGGTGAACTGAACGTGTTGTCATCGCCATTATGAAATGTAATGAAAAGTGTAATGTTTTACGAAGGAATTTTCTTTTTAGGACTTCCGCTGACTCAAATCTGTTGTCTTCTGTAGCGTGATTGTGCTACTGGGTATGCGGTGTTCGTTGGCTGCTTATTTACGCTACATTGAATGTTTGTGAAATTATCATCATCATATGTTAAACTCCTATTCTAGTAAAGGGTAGGGCAAAAGTAGTACAGAAAGGCTGAACATGTCTTTCATCGACTCTTATCTATATTCTGACTATTGCTTTTGTTTTTTTTTTCATAAATCTTATATGACTGAAGTCATCCCCATAAGTGCTTCTAAAGGAACTTTATCGAAAAACTAGTCAGTAAATAAATAAATTAGAATAATATTGCATGAATTCTGTAAAATTAGTTCTTTTTTATAGAAAAGTAGCGTCACGAATTGAAAAAAATCTCGTCAAATTAGCGCCCCAGCCTATTTAGTTTTATTTCATGTTTGGTTTGCTAAAATTCGCTTCTACTATACTAGTTAGTAGTGTCCAGTCAGTGATTGGAATATCCTTCTTAATGTGTCCGACGGCACTGAACCTTGATTCCTACCTCTACTGATGTCAAGAAACAATAAATGGATATTTCAATCACTGACTGGAAACCACTAACAAGTATGTATTTACTTAAATAAACCTACCACCACAATATCACCTTTAGATGTCACGGTAGACGCCAAGAACTTTTTTCAAAGTTCTATATTTATAATCTGAGGAACATTCTCTTGGACATCCTTACAAAATAACCAAGTAGGTCCATAAAGCATTTCAATTTTCTTCTCAGGAACAATAGTCTAAAGTATGTACCTATACATATAGACACCTATACATATACAGATTGTGTGTGTGCCAGTGTGTCTCAACAAAATAGTTTGGTGACATGTGACGAGGAACGCTAGAGGAAGTGTAACGGGTACATATCTGCGCTCAGGTTTATTAACGACCCGGCCGGGCCCCGTTTATCGCTGCTCCCGTTCCATTTAAATACACTCGATAAGGAAAACTTTTGTTACGAGGTAAAATCACATTCCGTTTATGGAATATACGCCACATTTGGATAGGAATCGAGTTCAAAAGTAACAAGGATACTACCTATAGCTTGATAATTGGTCGTTTCTAAGTGATGTGTGATGCCTTTAATAATAGTCTTTTTTTAACTAATCAATTCCGCCACTAAGGAATTGTATCCTTGTGCTACGAGGCTTTCACAAACATTCAAGTCGTCATTACGAATTGTCACAGCTTTTATTTCAAGGCAGTAAGGTTGTTTTTCGTAGGTTTCTCGCGTTTAATATACGGTTTCTCTAACCAAATATAATACTTTCAATTGATACTGGTATTAAGAGGAGTTTTTAATTTCGAAATAATACAACAAAGTGACACTGCATTTTGTATAATATAAAACAATTAAATTAATTTTAAGTAACAATGAAACCAAAACTAAAATATTGTGCTATTGTGACAATATATTCAACCATTATTGAATAAATGCAAAAATATTAAACTATATCTATTCAACTTTGGGAAACATAATATTGATTTCAATTTATCATTTTAAAAATATATTTTTGGGAAATCTATGGCCGAAGCGTATTCTTAGATATAGTAGTGCGAGTTTTGAACAAGCATGTGGGCTCCAACACTTTGGTACTATTCTGGTACCTTTTGTATACCATTGTATTAAATACGATTAAGACTTAAGTACTCATTTCTTCAATATATTTCGAGGCAAAGTAACGTCCACTGTTACATTATTAACGATTTTTTTTTAATTCAACTGCTTTACATTAAAATTGACCGAAAACTCACACTACCTACTTAGGTACTTACCTCTAAATGCATGCAGTATGTACTCAAACGTACATTTTCCAAATTAATTTATTATACATTAATATTTAATGTTATTTTCTATAAAACATTGATATTGTCTTTTTTTATCTATTCCGATACAAAATTAATCTAAGGCCCTTGTTGATACTTATGTATGACCGAACTAATTCATTGTTTTTAACCGATATTTATCGATAGCGATGTTTCCAATAACAAATTAGTATTAACTTGTATCAGGGAAACTTTAGATGACATTATGTGCTGTCGGCTAACTGACGAACAAAGGCCTTAAAGTATTAGCTTAAATTCAACTAAATTACCCCCGAGTGTTGTTCTCGTAGTAAAGTGACAAGACAACAACTAATGCGAGACCACGAGAACAACACTTGGGACGCAGAAACGGGTGGAATTCGTAACTACGCATAAATTTAACTATTATAACCATAATCACCGGAATACCATAATAATATCTTACAAGTACTAATTATACAATATTTTTATATATAACATTAATATCATTTTTGGAATATTTGAAACACTTTTTGTTTAACTAGATACTCGTTCTGGTATAACGACGAACAAACGTAAATAAGCAGACTTTCTGAGGGTTTGTTTGTTTAGCAAAGACATTTCTAGCGTACGTTTAGTACTTACACGGAAACACAAATTATGTGTTTTGGCACCTAATAGTACCTATTTGGTAGGTACAACTGCTTTTACGTGCACTGCAAAATAAATCGCAAACATCTCCCAGTCTGAACACTTGGTAGAACAATCATTTCTTGTATATTTTTAATACAACTACTGTATTCAAGCAGAAGCTATCTCTCATAGAAATAAATCTACATTCAAACCAATTGACACGTGTATAATACGGATGTCAGTACATCTGAGCAGCCGCGGCGACGCACGATCACCGGACCACGCACAATATATTACACTTTACATATTTACAATGAATTCCACCCATATGTATATAAATAATTTGGCGACAGCTAAGTTCCATAGCTACAAATTATTACATAATTATGTTTTACCATTTCAGAGATAATTTCTAAGGGTTTATGAAGTATTGCCTACAAATATGGTAAACATAAGATCCCGTTAAGTATAATAAAACACAGTGAACACGACTCGTCATACGATCCCAGGAGTTGCGATCGTAAGGCGATACTTGGAACTTTATTTAATATTCATATTTAAGTAAAGATTACTCAACAATAAAATTTACTGCTACATCAACCTGTACATAAATAGAGCATGATTCCATTCCTAATCAGAATGACGTTTCTAAATGATTTTTTATACAATTGACATTCATGACAAACATGGGAACTTTTTCTTTTGATAGGTACTGAGCTTAGCTTGTTAGTTAAGTATCATCGGCATGTGTACGCCGCCGCTACCTGTAGCGAGCCAATTAGAGTACTGAATACAACCAATTATAGAAAACGTACAAAATTTGAGACACGTACACACTCGGCGTACCGTGTAACTATTTCGACCGATGGATTCCTAACCTTTTAATGACCGGTTAAAACAACTTGAGATCGCTTCATTATGCAATTGAATTATGGATAGATTCTGCGTTAAAACAATTTGGTTGTAATGGAATTACTTTAAAATAATATCACATGTTGGGAATCATTTGATTTGGTTCAGTTGGAATATATATAGATATTCGTGTATCCAAAGTTGAGAGGTTGATGATCACATGAGTTTATACAAAAATATCTACATTAACTTACAGGGGTAGTGGGTTTATCTTAGATCGGTAATACTAGTCAGCATAAGTCGGCGATGAAGGCACGGCGTGAGGAGGGGCGAGGGGCGGTTACCCGAGCCCGACGTCCAGGCACATCATCACCACGAAGCCGATGATGCAGCCCCACGTCGCCAGCTTGCCGTTACCGCTGCGAAAGAAACGCACACTTAATACTTACACGTTGAACAAACATCATTGTCTTTCCTAAGCCTTATCCTATCATATATAGTGAGAAGGCTTGTGTGGTAGGATTCTTCACGCTTTTACACATGCTTAAAGAAGGTGCGTTTTTAATATCAGTAAGTCTCCATAATGAATAATATAATTTCATATTAGACATAAGAACTTTGAAAACATATGATATGTTGAAGATAGTAACAACTTCAAGAGTTGGTCGCGTCTTAGCTAGTTCTCATCAATCGGCAAAATATTTGCAATCTCAATCGGCTAATATATTTATAATTCCAAATTCAAAGTTTAAATCACTACAAAAAGGACCGAAACTGAATTTGACGGCCGGAAATTTATTTTACGATTTAAACGGACACATCATAAACACATTAAAATGTATGTCTCGTGTTAAGGAGGCGGTAATACGTTTACTGACGCACTTTGACTGTGATATACATAATTGTATGTACATAATAACATATAGGGGTCCGTTATAAAATGCTGTCGTCATACGATGCCAACCATTGAGAAATAACGAGTAAACGATATTTGAATATCAAATAGGTAGCAAAATTACGATATCGGAAAGGCCGCCGATGGCGCTTGCGTCTCACGCACTCGGATTTACAGAAAATGCCCGTCCGGAATACGCTTACTGGAATTGCGGGCCATTACATTAAAACGATTCTTAGTACTTAGGTCCTACCTACTAACCATACGTTGTGTACATACACAATTAATTTGGTCAACTGAACATACTTATCTCACATCGCTTCTTATTAATAACCTTTTACTGAATGCAACCAGCTTTATTATTCACATGTTACTTAAGTATCACAGAATAAATATTTCGAAATCAAAACAGATTGATTTACTAAGAACATGTCGTTTATGCAAAACGCTGGATATGATGTAACTATGAATACCTGTGTAATTCAATCACTTAATAACGAATCTTCTTTATATCTGAACACGTTCCTTGTATTCAAGTAAACGTATGTTTGTTTGTTCAATACATTCATATTATTCTGTTTGCGTGTGTATTTCAATGTCTGTAGGTGACCTAATGCCGAACGAATTTAAAGAGCGCTTTATGTTAGGCCGGGTTATTCCAAATGGAACATGATTCCTAATAGATGCTTACTTAATCGGGAATAGGCGGAATACTGTTGGAAGCTAACTTTATCAAATCTATTTCGCAGAGTATAGTTTTGACATCCGGCTTGTATCGCGGTGTACGGTCTAAGCCTTGTTAACGAGTATGACAGCTCATCGTACATTCTGTTCACGTGCGCTGGGCAACCCCGCCTGGACACGACATGCACCTAAATACCGCTGACATCACGCACAAAATCTTAGGAATTTTGAAGACGAATGCGAAGCTGATGTGAAAACTAATTGATGACTGTATGCTTGGAATTCACTCATTTTGTAGTTGAAATTTCAATCAGCGTCAACTTTACCATAAATTTCATTTATGTTCAAAAGGTATCCATAGAACTACTTGAGGTTGTAAACTATGGAATACAAATCAATGAATTAAGTTGTTGTTGAGTTAGGTCTCGTAGAGTACTTAATGTTCTGCTAAACCTAGACATATAAGTGTTGTTGAGAGCGGCGACTTAGCTAGCTGCTTATTGAGTGGAATCCGGCGGTGGTGGACTGGATATACAGGGTTTATATCCACCGGTGACATCTGGAGGTAGATCAGGGAGTGTCGATCGCAGCGCACTGGATTCCCAGACGGTGACGTCAGCGCATAGACAAACTAGAGCGTCGTCACCGTCTTTATCCCAGCAACAAACGCGTTATTTCTTATATTTATTGTTATTGACAGTGGCGAGACGGTGACAAGCCCACGCGCGGCGGCGGCGCACCGAATTTACTTCATAAAGAGCGAGGCCTGCGGCCGCGCCGCCCTGCGCACGCGCCGCCCGCCCGCTTCAAATAGACACCGCAACGTCAATCACGAGCCACCCGCAACCCTACTAATGGTACGTACTCCTCTACGTCCCCTTGTCTACTAATATGGACATCAATAAATTTAATAATAGTTTTCAAACTAACAACAATACTTCACAAACTTTGTTGATTTTGATCCTGTATATATTCAACACAAGCTTAAAGCAGCAATGCGACAGCGAGTTTTTGGTTAAGAATAGTTTTTTCAAAGAGAATGACAGTAAGTATGACTTTATTATGAAGGACCTTATAATTTTAGACATCTTGAATCACGTAAATGTATTCAATATATTAATGATGCAGAAGATTGTACTGAACGGAAATTGGGCGTCCTAAATTTCATTTGAGCTTTTATTATGGTCATAGTCATTCGTCTCCAAATTGGCACCGAGACTCTTTGTCCTGACTGAATAAACCATCGTGCAAGTGTTAGATACTGTTTAGTACAACACAGACTCCCGACAATGTATAACAAATAATTAAACATTAAACCCATTAATCTACATTAGTGGCGCTCCAAATTCGAACGCACATTGCGAATTAATTTGAATCGTGAAAAATTCGGTCGTCTGGATAGTAGGTGGCTATAATTTAATTTTATTATGTGGAGTAACAAATAGCTGGACATGGTTGGTAGGTAATAAATGTCGGGCTGTGTTGTCGCGTCGCACGGCGGCATCGCGTCCGGGGTGTTAGACGGCGCGCCGCTATTTCTGGCGGGGTATTTGCGTCCCGACGCCCGACGCCGCGCGCCTACACTACACGTGCCGCTTGCAATGCAAAACGCTATTGTCTCACTCGCTATTATTGCAGACTAATATGTTACAAAGAGTGTTCAAGTAAAATATAAGATCTTTCGTTCTATGTCAATTACAGATAGATAGCACGAAATCTTGAATTAACAAAATGGTATCATTTAAAGTCTCAACAATCCTTGTGAGATGTTAACTATCCTTAAAATACTGAAAAAGATCAAACGAATCTTTAAATTCAGATATATCTAAAGGATTTCTTCTTGAGCGGTTGATCAGATTTTATGAAAATATTTTTTAAATATCGTAAGAGGTATAAAGAGCACTCGTAAAGAGCAAACAGATGTCGTATCCGATGATAATGCTAATCAGGCTTAGAGATGCGCGCGCGTGCTTCGCGGGGCAGTGTCAGGTGTTGCGGGCGCGCACTGTCAGTCAGTACACATACCTTATTTGCTTTTGTTACCTTACCACTGATGAAGGTTTAGATTTCAATATATGAAAAATTGGGACAGCTTTCGATTGAATTCGCGATTTTGATTTGGATACGAAATTTAATAGTACTTGTAAGCTAGTTAAGACTTAATATCTTATCCGTGCTTCCATTTTCTCCTTAGAAGAAGCAAAAAGTACCAGGATACAACGGACTTAGGGTTAATTAAGGTTCCCTATATAGAAAGATGGATTTAAGATTTCAATATAAGCAAATAAAGGCTTAATACCTTAATAGATTGTGGAAGTTATTCAACTATTGATTTTACAAAACTACAAGACATGATTCTCAACTCCACATACCTAAATAATAATATCGTTATAATAAAAGTAAACGAAATAAAACCGTGCAGACAGATAAATCTTTTTCAGTAAATCTGCATGTTATTCTTGTCATTCTATTGATAGCAGATCAGTCTAGACGAACAGACATCGCCAGACTCGACGGACACGACTATGACAACAGAACAAGCTAGAATATAGCTTTACAACAAAATAACAAGTTTATTGAGCGACGAAGATGTTGCAGCTGAGTGCCAGGCAAACAAGCTCTTTCAATCGATAAGATGTTCTACAAAAACTTTTTTAGGCAAATCTATCTATTGTGTCTTCTGTCTAGCCTCAAGGTTCAAAAAAGTTCAATAACAAACAATAACGCTTTCAAAGTGGTTGCCATGTTGTAATATTGTTATTTTCGGTCGCTCCCAGGACTTGAGAACAATTAGCCAATAACGTAACTTGACAGACAGGCTCGAATCCGGAAGGGAGTCGCAACCGGTCTCTACAATGCTTCAGATGGACAATAGTCCTTCTATCACTAAGGGGAAGTAAGCGTTCTCGGCTCTCACACTAACGAGTCCACACATATTGACGGTTAACAATCTATATCGGCCGAAATACTGACGTGAATCAGAACAACCAAACAAGACGACCCTCGTCAATCCAATTATGTCAAGAGCACGCTGATTGTACAGTTACATATCAATGTGTAACGTTACCTAATGTACTGCTTCATTCTGTACATATTGGAGTACCACGGCAATAAAGTACACGTGTGTTGGCCACGTGTCATGGAACTGATGGAGTCCAGTCCATTGACGCCGTAAGACATAATACAAAGTAGACATGCAATATTAATAATTTGATTCCTTAATTTGCGAATCCCATGCTAGAAAGCGAACTACATGTAGTTTTAAATCCATAGCGGCATTCTACCTTTGTCTATCTAGTTTTATTTACATTTTAGAATGCAGTTTCTTCTACAACATTTACATTTGTCACTTAGCTTCAGCATCCAGGATACATACTTCTGATCAAAATTAATGGTATACCACATAACTAGTTAACAATAAATTGTACCTACATGGATAATTATCATCACCCATTAGAAAAGGGTATATCAGTGCTGTGAATCAGATAATACGGACATGTGCAGACGTGTAATGTGGGGAATCGTCATCTTTACCGCCGATAATTGTAAAGCATCTTTTCACAAGGGTTCATAACAAAGAATCGTTCGTACTTAGAATCTTTTTGGGTCATTTCAAGGACGACCTTTTTAATTTGGCGGCGTTTGGAGGGGAAAATGTGAGACCGGTGCGCAGAACGGTCCATTATTTCTTCCAGACAGTATGAAAAGATAATTTAAGATTTTATCTTTTATTAAGATTTCAAGGCTAGTTGGTACCTCAACCGGCTAATTACATGTGATTCTTTTGTAGAGGGTTTAAATATGGATATTTATATTCATAGGTCAATATTTAAGCCGAAATGAGTCATTTTCAGATATGTAAATACTGTATCAGATCATTGATATTATGAACAAATTTGAACACTTCACAAGCTTAAATAAAGAAGATCAAATATTTATAACGCGTCTTCCAATTACGTACATTCTGGACCTATAAAAAGCGCTGCAAAGAAAAATCAAAGCGAGACAGCTTATCGGTTTGTTGATTATCTATTGAAACAAAAGCTTGTCAGGTACTCAATAATATGCTCTTTCACAGTACACATTGTGCTACACAACTTGCTAGAAAGGTATTAAATAATTGTAACTCCAAAATTAAGGATAGTACCCAGAAGAGATAAGTTTCTTCAATTGATAAAATTTAAAAAAGGCTGAAGAGTCAGTCTGAGGATAGATCAGACGGATATAAATAATGTATAAATGTCAATGACAACTTAAAGAGCTTTAGGAAAGAATGCATGTAAAACATATTTTGCCGATCTCAAACAAATAGGCCATGAGGCAGGAATGTAAGAAAAAAAAAAACAAAAAAAACCATAATACTCACGAAGCATTAGCCTCTGGTATAATATCATCAGCTACGACGTATATCATGGCGCCAGCAGCGAAGGCGAGCGCGTAGGGCAGCGCGGGCTGGGCCGCCGCCACGGCAACCGCACCTAGCACGCCGAACACTGGCTCCACCATGCCAGAGAGCTGACCGTACCTGGTGACAAGGAACAATCTGTTATATAACCCCAATATATATAATGCTAATGTCTAACTTATAACTGCACCAGTTGACTGATTGCAGGTTTAGCTACACTTGATACGATCGATTCGTGGATGAGCGATCATCTATGTCCACGAGTTCCTCCGGAAGGCACATTAAATTGTGGGTCTCGGCTGTTATTTACGCATATTCGACTTACGGGTAGTCAGAAGCATGAAAGCCTGACAACCAGTCTGACTAAGGGGTATCATGTTGCCTAGTTAACCGAGTTGAGGAGTTCAGATACACAGTCGCTCCTTGTAAAACACTGGTCTTTAGGTGAATCTGGTTAGCCTGGATGCCGACCTCAACATACCAGTAGTTGGGAAAAAGCTAGTATGTTTGTAAATCTAAATAACTCTTAGTCAATGGAAGGCGATCGATTGAGTGTTTTTGAAATAATACCAGTAACCACAGTGCTTAATAGTTTTATAGATGATTTTCTTATTTTTGTGTTGATCAGCCTTTCAGAAACGAAATGTCTTTAGTTATGTTTTATTAAAGAACCTTTGATCAGAGAGTTCTAACGCTTAGCCGTTGGTGATGAGGCTGAAGCCTGTGTATACGAAAGTCCAGTAAATAGAATGATAGTACTTTGTATATTTCGGCGGTGTAATTCTTACGTCAAATTAAATAAGATTAAAAACTTAAAACTTAAAACCATATCCCACTAAAATATTTAGTTTGCGGACATGTAGACGGACATAGAAAATGGCTCGATTCATCTTTCATTTCTTTAGCTTGGTGTCATGCTTTCTTGGCGGTCAATTGTTGCCTCTCACTAAAACTTTCACAGCATCCTGTCCAAGTTTGCTAATCTGGTAATCGTGATATTGCAATACTTGACAGAATGACACATACAATCAAAATTATAATAAATTATTGATTAAAAAGAAAAACTTGGAAAGCTCTCTGAAATTTAGACCAAGCGAAGACATAATTTATCTGTTCTTCGTTAATCTTTCTGTCGCCATTTTATTGATCTAGGAGCATATTATATTGTTTATGTTCGCCTTAGTAGTGTGTCCAGACAAATAAATCTAACATGCGTTAGGCAAAGACCACTTCTAACGAATTCCTCTCATTGCATGCGCAAGCGCGGCAGTCGTATCATGTTCAGTGCGCGCTTCAAACAGAAAACTCTTTAAAGCTTTTTTGCTGCAATGAAAACCAGGCAGCTCATAATTAAATCATATGATTTGTAGATTGTAAAACTTTTGAATTTATAAATAAAAATTATTTAAAACCTGCTGATCAATGTACCTAACATTGTCGGAATCTCGATAAACTGAAAATGTAGACGCCGTCGTAGACTGAGTGGTGATTGCATTAAAATACCTCAAAGTCTGAATACGCGTAATTAGAGAAAGTGACAAAATGTGTAACAGGAAAGATGCAAGTATTTCATGACGCAATAATAAGGCTTTGTCCTGTACTACGGCCTGACTTTTTAAATTTATATTGATATGCACAAAGGAAAGCTGAAAGCTTTTTCCTGTATGGAAAAGCACATTGTGCTCGAGGTAAATCTTGTTTTTAGCATTCTTCAAAGCATAACTGTAATGAACACCGTATCTAGGTACTCGGAACTTCAAAAGGGCCGTGTATTCAAAATACTGATCACGACGTCATGTATCAGTATGTTGTTAATTTTCACGTGTGCGGGTGGCGGGGTGGAGGGGTACAGGCAAGCGCGCGGTGCGATGCCGAAAGAGGCCGCTAACGAATTGTTTTGGTGAAAGTGCGGGCCAGTGCCGCGACCACATTCCGACGAACTGGTCGAGGAGCCGCTGCTGTGGGAAACGCCGCCAGGGCCACCCCACACGA
>NW_020800334.1:0-51701 GCF_003590095.1 Trichoplusia ni
CTACAGACTGAAAGCAGTAAAACAAACAAAATGATAAAAAGACGTATTCGGATTTTCACAGCACATTTACACATAAAATATTTACATTGTAAAGTTTTGTTTCCACATCAAATATAACGAATTAAGTTACAAAACAAAATACATTTGATTTGTTGTACAAATACGTTTTGGTAAACGTACAGTCATACTTTTAAATATATATCGAAGTAATTGTAACGAGAGTAAATAATAATATATCGACAGAAATAAAAAATGAAATTACTTTTTTTCGCGACTGTATTTTATTATTAATGTGACGAAGATGTAGTCTCTATAATTAAACATAGTACTTTTGTTTTGGAATTATTGTAAAAGTTACGATTATGAAGTCTTGTTAACTGCTTATTGTAGAATAACATGCCGAACTAGCTTTTCAAGTATTTTAAACTACTGTGTAATTTTTTGCGCGATATTTTTGACAGCGAATCGAGTGGGCGTGGCAGATATTACTAAAGAAAATGATTGAATCTCATCATCAGGCTACATAATCATTGAAAAATCCTTTGATCAGTCGAGACAAAGAAAACTATGAATTACTTAGGTATATTCCGTTCCGTTACAGTGGAAATTCGCACCGGGAACCAGCTCAAGTTAATAAAAAAAAACTATGATCTAATATACAAGCCGAATAGTTATTGTTGAAACTATTAATAAAAGACTGCCTGAAAAATCGAGACCATTTATTGGAAAAAAGAGTGCTTATAATAAAGCGCTCTATTTATAATAAATACTGCAAGATCTAAAGTCTATGTACCTCTGTATAAACGGCGGAGGTACGTGTGTGTGACGCACTAGCAATGTATGCGTAATAACGTTAAAACTTACCTATTTGATATTTACCACATAACTAACCTTACATCACACGTTTTTGAAATGTTTCAACGCGATGCCCTTTACTTGCGTGATTCGATTTCGGAACCGATTTTAGTGTAAAACGTTTATTTGGAACCGTATCTAAGTTACATTTCTAGTTTCTACAACAGTTAGCGTGGATTGAATCGCTTTAATATATGGGAATTAAGTTTCTTATGACAAGCCACATAACTTTGACTTATAGTCGCTTTTATTGGGGGCTGGACGCTGTTCTTATTTGTGATTGATAGATAGACGAAATAGATCTCTAATTAAAATATTGTAAGAAATAATTACAACAAATCAAAAATGAAAACCGTAAAAAAGTTATTTTTAAAACATTTTTTTGGTCAAACTTTAGTCAAGTCAAGCAAATTTCCAAAAACAACATTCCTTTGTTTTAGTTAAGAACTTGAAAGATCTAAGTATCAATTACTTTGCATAAATATCTGTATTAATAGGTACGTATTAGGATTACATGAAAATGTCTGTATTTCAAGTATGTAGTTGCAAATTAATGGAGAGTCGTCGGTCTGCCGGTACCTAGACGCGATCTGTTGCGTATCTCATTATCACCTTAGCGTTTTTAGCGCGGAGGCCCCGACAGAGCGTTTAGTCGATTTTGACGTCAAAACATACCTAACTACAGTGGGTAGGTAGTGTAGGTACCTACATGTCTGTGGAATTTGTTCGTTTGACGTCTTGTAATACAGATTCTATAAGGTACCATTAAATAAGTATCGACACGATTTTCATTCAAATTCTTTAATGAAAATGTACTTAGACCTTTGCCTATGTCAAGTTTTACAATTAGCAAATATCTTGCTGTAGCTGTAAGCTGTCGTTTTATCGAAGGCAACGGAGGAATCTTAAAGTTAGTGAATGGCGAAATACGAGTATCTAATTTGTGTCACGAGATTTCATTGAAGTAAGTTTATCGTAAAACTAAATCAATCTAACGCACATTCTTAAAAAGAGACAAGTATGAATAAAGAAGAGGTTTGTGCTATAACAAAGACGTACATTTAAATTAGTACTAATGAACGATGTCTTTAATATCGCTATGCGTGCAAATTGCATATCATTTAAAAGGACATTCCAATAATTTCTCCAAAATAATGCGTTGATGTCTTTTGTTTTCTCGTATTTTGGGCGGAAATGCGCTCGAAAGTTGCATATTTAACTACAAATGCCAACGTTATACTTTTATTGATTGAAAGAATGCAAATCTGATTTGCCACACAAAACGCACTCGAAGGTGTTAATGCGATGTTACTCAGACTCTCTCTACTCAGTTGTGGTGCACTACACAAAAGATTAATGGTTATCAAGAATGTCTGCAACCATTTCTGCAACATCTAAGACCCATGAATATAACGTGATGTTACGTTTTTCAAAACGATATCATAATTAATTAAGGAATATGTAGAGTATGTAGTTGCCATACGAATTTTTCACTAAAATGACGCATCCCGATGCAATGTCAACATTACCATGAAGCTTTAGAGGGTCTTTATAGGTAGCAGTTATTTCAAAATAATAGATAATAAAAGAAGGTCGAAGTTCTATCTTTACAATAGTATTAAAGGTCTGATGAATTCTCGAATTGATGCGTCCGCTAAGTGAATAAAGTTATGTGCAGTTTTGATAAGACTGCTGTCCTTGTAACCAATAAGGATTGAATAGTGCTCATCTTTAGTGCAAGACACGCTTAGCTTTAAACAAAAGTCGATAAATACCTACACATTATGATGGATTTGAAGATTTAGGCATTGTAATGTGACTAGCCAGATTTATATCCCATTGTTTACTTATGTTTAACATATAATGTGTTTTAATTTGCTCATTTCTTAGTATGTGTGAGGTGGCAGCGCCTCCAACTGTGCTTGGAAAACAAGTGTTGGTTAAATAGAGTTGCCTGCTAACCGTCTATACTTTTTTCGAAGAAAAACAATTGCCAAAGGATAAAAGACTTTTGACAGGCAACTGCGATTGAAGCGGTACTACAATGACTCTTTAATTATAGGACGATTTCTAGGTTTTTATTACCCCCTGTCTTGATCACAGTGTTTAAATAGTATGATTAACCTATTGTAATTAACATTGATGTGCATTAAGGGGTGTAATCTGACATTCAATTAAGTCGAACAAGACAAACGATTAAGTAGTGTACCATTATAGTAATATTTATTAAAGTACAGCGAAAATAGACGAGATGTTTTCTAAGTTGTTTGTCTGACGCATTCAGGCAGTGATTGTCTATTTATATATTATAGTTAATGCATGCATTGCAGAATAATAAAGTAACTAGATAACCTTACTAAGTATACAAGAATGTGCAATCGTCACTAAATATGCAGTGACGCAAATGGCGCATCGCATCTGTTGCAACAGATAGCGCTTAGTATACAATATAAACGAAATAATCCACGTTGTAAGGCAAATATGGCGGGACAGGCAGGTGTGTGCGCCGGCGCAGCCCCTCAGCTACCCTGCCTGCTTCGGCGACCACTTCCGACGCCGAGCGCCGACTGCAACGCGAATTGCGACTTACTCTCACAGCAACTAGTCGACGCGAAAACCGACCTTCGACCCATCACAATAAAGTCCACTATTAATTCTTAATTGTCACCGCGTGTTTTCATTACGTTAACGGTTTTAGATTTAATTTTAATGAAGCAACTAATGTTTAATGTATCCCAAAACAAACCGAAATCAGAGAATAGTTGATAGCACTTTACGTTCGAACACAGTATTACGCAAGACATTAACTAATAGGACGTGGAGCGACGCTTCGCAGTATGTAAACAAACAAACAAGTCACGCATCGAATCGAGCGCATTGTGAAATGCACACACGGGACATGTAACACATGCATAACTTACGTGTTTATGCGCAGGCGACGGTACGTAAACAAAGCTGTAATAGTCCATCGATCGGTGAGTGCAGGGAACCTAGTGATCGATGGTGGCGCTGTGTCGATGCAGTTCGTGGAGCTCGGAGATGCTGGTGATGTAGTCCTTATCACGTAGTAAATAGAGGTGAGTTTAGTTTGCCGGGTTGTCGTGTGAAGTTGGTCGGAATTTAAACGGGTGTAGAACGCGTGCGCGGTGCATAGGCCCGCGGTGCAGCGTACAGCGTGCGCGGGGCGCGGGCGCGCGAGGCTGACTGCACGCGGGGCACCCCGCGCCCTCTGACCGCGCCACCACCATACATTGTCAACAAATGAATGGAAATCACTCGAATGGGCTTCTTCACGTTACATCGCCCATAAATGTTTCCGTCCCATCTCCAAATGCAGTCACTTTTGATACGTGATACAATATAAACCGTTTTGGGCATCAAAACTAACGTATAAAGTTAAATAGACAAAAGGTTGGCAAAATATTTGCAAGTTTTGTTATAAAGTCATTGTTGCCAAAACTATTGTTTGGTTTTTAATCAAAAGTTTTTTTTTAACTAAAAGCTTTCGCATTGACATTAATTGTTTGCAGAACTTGCTCTTAGGATGACCAAAAAATCTCATCTCAATATTTTTCGGATATCGCAAAGCAGAGTCGTATTGCATGTTACTGAAAGAGAAAGAGGTATGTATACATGCGTGCATTTCATTTTAGTCATGACGGCGAGTTACATGATGCGGGCGTAAGTGTGATCCTCCAAAACAAATAAGTGCGCGCGCGTGCTCAGCCGCCACATGTAGGCATGCCTCGGATTCCATTGAGAGGGTTTTATCGGTGGCGGCGGAGAGAGGAGCTGCGTACGCGCAAGTATTCGGGTGTTTGGGTGCGCGCTGAGGGGTCGACGACCGTATAGCGCCGCGCGCCCTTTTAGCGATTTTTCTAATGCGTAGACGACGACGTTGCAAGGACTGTAGGTACTGCGTCGCTACTGCGCCCGCGCCGCTGCGGATTCAACTGCGATGTCTGCAACGGGGTGGAAATAAGTTTTATTATTTTAGTAAGTAATGCAACTCTTTAAATATTTTGGTAATTTAATAATGTAAAACTAAAGGATGCCAAAAATATTGAAATAGTGTAGCAATTTAAATACAGTGGATAAAACTATAGTAACGGTAAATTGATTTTACTGTAAAGTACCCTCATTTACACAATCTCCGGAGTGCTGCTAAAATTATGGAGAGCATCTGGAGCATCTCTCTCTAGATGTCGGGCACAGTCTTCCCCTCATAAGTTTTGAGCTCTGATCACCAAGGAAGCTTACCAACTGCGTGATGGCGATTGCAGATTCCAATATTTGTCAGTGGTGACTGTGCCATAGAAAAATTAAAAAAGAAGGCCATATAACATTGTTGTAGCGCGAGCGGCCGGTACAAAGCACTTTTGACATTCAATATGATGGTAGAGTTGTAGAGTTTACGAAAAACCTTATTAGGAACAGAAAACAAAGGTGAACTGAACGTGTTGTCATCGCCATTATGAAATGTAATGAAAAGTGTAATGTTTTACGAAGGAATTTTCTTTTTAGGACTTCCGCTGACTCAAATCTGTTGTCTTCTGTAGCGTGATTGTGCTACTGGGTATGCGGTGTTCGTTGGCTGCTTATTTACGCTACATTGAATGTTTGTGAAATTATCATCATCATATGTTAAACTCCTATTCTAGTAAAGGGTAGGGCAAAAGTAGTACAGAAAGGCTGAACATGTCTTTCATCGACTCTTATCTATATTCTGACTATTGCTTTTGTTTTTTTTTTCATAAATCTTATATGACTGAAGTCATCCCCATAAGTGCTTCTAAAGGAACTTTATCGAAAAACTAGTCAGTAAATAAATAAATTAGAATAATATTGCATGAATTCTGTAAAATTAGTTCTTTTTTATAGAAAAGTAGCGTCACGAATTGAAAAAAATCTCGTCAAATTAGCGCCCCAGCCTATTTAGTTTTATTTCATGTTTGGTTTGCTAAAATTCGCTTCTACTATACTAGTTAGTAGTGTCCAGTCAGTGATTGGAATATCCTTCTTAATGTGTCCGACGGCACTGAACCTTGATTCCTACCTCTACTGATGTCAAGAAACAATAAATGGATATTTCAATCACTGACTGGAAACCACTAACAAGTATGTATTTACTTAAATAAACCTACCACCACAATATCACCTTTAGATGTCACGGTAGACGCCAAGAACTTTTTTCAAAGTTCTATATTTATAATCTGAGGAACATTCTCTTGGACATCCTTACAAAATAACCAAGTAGGTCCATAAAGCATTTCAATTTTCTTCTCAGGAACAATAGTCTAAAGTATGTACCTATACATATAGACACCTATACATATACAGATTGTGTGTGTGCCAGTGTGTCTCAACAAAATAGTTTGGTGACATGTGACGAGGAACGCTAGAGGAAGTGTAACGGGTACATATCTGCGCTCAGGTTTATTAACGACCCGGCCGGGCCCCGTTTATCGCTGCTCCCGTTCCATTTAAATACACTCGATAAGGAAAACTTTTGTTACGAGGTAAAATCACATTCCGTTTATGGAATATACGCCACATTTGGATAGGAATCGAGTTCAAAAGTAACAAGGATACTACCTATAGCTTGATAATTGGTCGTTTCTAAGTGATGTGTGATGCCTTTAATAATAGTCTTTTTTTAACTAATCAATTCCGCCACTAAGGAATTGTATCCTTGTGCTACGAGGCTTTCACAAACATTCAAGTCGTCATTACGAATTGTCACAGCTTTTATTTCAAGGCAGTAAGGTTGTTTTTCGTAGGTTTCTCGCGTTTAATATACGGTTTCTCTAACCAAATATAATACTTTCAATTGATACTGGTATTAAGAGGAGTTTTTAATTTCGAAATAATACAACAAAGTGACACTGCATTTTGTATAATATAAAACAATTAAATTAATTTTAAGTAACAATGAAACCAAAACTAAAATATTGTGCTATTGTGACAATATATTCAACCATTATTGAATAAATGCAAAAATATTAAACTATATCTATTCAACTTTGGGAAACATAATATTGATTTCAATTTATCATTTTAAAAATATATTTTTGGGAAATCTATGGCCGAAGCGTATTCTTAGATATAGTAGTGCGAGTTTTGAACAAGCATGTGGGCTCCAACACTTTGGTACTATTCTGGTACCTTTTGTATACCATTGTATTAAATACGATTAAGACTTAAGTACTCATTTCTTCAATATATTTCGAGGCAAAGTAACGTCCACTGTTACATTATTAACGATTTTTTTTTAATTCAACTGCTTTACATTAAAATTGACCGAAAACTCACACTACCTACTTAGGTACTTACCTCTAAATGCATGCAGTATGTACTCAAACGTACATTTTCCAAATTAATTTATTATACATTAATATTTAATGTTATTTTCTATAAAACATTGATATTGTCTTTTTTATCTATTCCGATACAAAATTAATCTAAGGCCCTTGTTGATACTTATGTATGACCGAACTAATTCATTGTTTTTAACCGATATTTATCGATAGCGATGTTTCCAATAACAAATTAGTATTAACTTGTATCAGGGAAACTTTAGATGACATTATGTGCTGTCGGCTAACTGACGAACAAAGGCCTTAAAGTATTAGCTTAAATTCAACTAAATTACCCCCGAGTGTTGTTCTCGTAGTAAAGTGACAAGACAACAACTAATGCGAGACCACGAGAACAACACTTGGGACGCAGAAACGGGTGGAATTCGTAACTACGCATAAATTTAACTATTATAACCATAATCACCGGAATACCATAATAATATCTTACAAGTACTAATTATACAATATTTTTATATATAACATTAATATCATTTTTGGAATATTTGAAACACTTTTTGTTTAACTAGATACTCGTTCTGGTATAACGACGAACAAACGTAAATAAGCAGACTTTCTGAGGGTTTGTTTGTTTAGCAAAGACATTTCTAGCGTACGTTTAGTACTTACACGGAAACACAAATTATGTGTTTTGGCACCTAATAGTACCTATTTGGTAGGTACAACTGCTTTTACGTGCACTGCAAAATAAATCGCAAACATCTCCCAGTCTGAACACTTGGTAGAACAATCATTTCTTGTATATTTTTAATACAACTACTGTATTCAAGCAGAAGCTATCTCTCATAGAAATAAATCTACATTCAAACCAATTGACACGTGTATAATACGGATGTCAGTACATCTGAGCAGCCGCGGCGACGCACGATCACCGGACCACGCACAATATATTACACTTTACATATTTACAATGAATTCCACCCATATGTATATAAATAATTTGGCGACAGCTAAGTTCCATAGCTACAAATTATTACATAATTATGTTTTACCATTTCAGAGATAATTTCTAAGGGTTTATGAAGTATTGCCTACAAATATGGTAAACATAAGATCCCGTTAAGTATAATAAAACACAGTGAACACGACTCGTCATACGATCCCCAGGAGTTGCGATCGTAAGGCGATACTTGGAACTTTATTTAATATTCATATTTAAGTAAAGATTACTCAACAATAAAATTTACTGCTACATCAACCTGTACATAAATAGAGCATGATTCCATTCCTAATCAGAATGACGTTTCTAAATGATTTTTTATACAATTGACATTCATGACAAACATGGGAACTTTTTCTTTTGATAGGTACTGAGCTTAGCTTGTTAGTTAAGTATCATCGGCATGTGTACGCCGCCGCTACCTGTAGCGAGCCAATTAGAGTACTGAATACAACCAATTATAGAAAACGTACAAAATTTGAGACACGTACACACTCGGCGTACCGTGTAACTATTTCGACCGATGGATTCCTAACCTTTTAATGACCGGTTAAAACAACTTGAGATCGCTTCATTATGCAATTGAATTATGGATAGATTCTGCGTTAAAACAATTTGGTTGTAATGGAATTACTTTAAAATAATATCACATGTTGGGAATCATTTGATTTGGTTCAGTTGGAATATATATAGATATTCGTGTATCCAAAGTTGAGAGGTTGATGATCACATGAGTTTATACAAAAATATCTACATTAACTTACAGGGGTAGTGGGTTTATCTTAGATCGGTAATACTAGTCAGCATAAGTCGGCGATGAAGGCACGGCGTGAGGAGGGGCGAGGGGCGGTTACCCGAGCCCGACGTCCAGGCACATCATCACCACGAAGCCGATGATGCAGCCCCACGTCGCCAGCTTGCCGTTACCGCTGCGAAAGAAACGCACACTTAATACTTACACGTTGAACAAACATCATTGTCTTTCCTAAGCCTTATCCTATCATATATAGTGAGAAGGCTTGTGTGGTAGGATTCTTCACGCTTTTACACATGCTTAAAGAAGGTGCGTTTTTAATATCAGTAAGTCTCCATAATGAATAATATAATTTCATATTAGACATAAGAACTTTGAAAACATATGATATGTTGAAGATAGTAACAACTTCAAGAGTTGGTCGCGTCTTAGCTAGTTCTCATCAATCGGCAAAATATTTGCAATCTCAATCGGCTAATATATTTATAATTCCAAATTCAAAAGTTTAAATCACTACAAAAAAGGACCGAAACTGAATTTGACGGCCGGAAATTTATTTTACGATTTAAACGGACACATCATAAACACATTAAAATGTATGTCTCGTGTTAAGGAGGCGGTAATACGTTTACTGACGCACTTTGACTGTGATATACATAATTGTATGTACATAATAACATATAGGGGTCCGTTATAAAATGCTGTCGTCATACGATGCCAACCATTGAGAAATAACGAGTAAACGATATTTGAATATCAAATAGGTAGCAAAATTACGATATCGGAAAGGCCGCCGATGGCGCTTGCGTCTCACGCACTCGGATTTACAGAAAATGCCCGTCCGGAATACGCTTACTGGAATTGCGGGCCATTACATTAAAACGATTCTTAGTACTTAGGTCCTACCTACTAACCATACGTTGTGTACATACACAATTAATTTGGTCAACTGAACATACTTATCTCACATCGCTTCTTATTAATAACCTTTTACTGAATGCAACCAGCTTTATTATTCACATGTTACTTAAGTATCACAGAATAAATATTTCGAAATCAAAACAGATTGATTTACTAAGAAACATGTCGTTTATGCAAAACGCTGGATATGATGTAACTATGAATACCTGTGTAATTCAATCACTTAATAACGAATCTTCTTTATATCTGAACACGTTCCTTGTATTCAAGTAAACGTATGTTTGTTTGTTCAATACATTCATATTATTCTGTTTGCGTGTGTATTTCAATGTCTGTAGGTGACCTAATGCCGAACGAATTTAAAGAGCGCTTTATGTTAGGCGGGTTATTCCAAAATGGAACATGATTCCTAATAGATGCTTACTTAATCGGGAATAGGCGGAATACTGTTGGAAGCTAACTTTATCAAATCTATTTCGCAGAGTATAGTTTTTGACATCCGGCTTGTATCGCGGTGTACGGTCTAAGCCTTGTTAACGAGTATGACAGCTCATCGTACATTCTGTTCACGTGCGCTGGGCAACCCCGCCTGGACACGACATGCACCTAAATACCGCTGACATCACGCACAAAATCTTAGGAATTTTGAAGACGAATGCGAAGCTGATGTGAAAACTAATTGATGACTGTATGCTTGGAATTCACTCATTTTGTAGTTGAAATTTCAATCAGCGTCAACTTTACCATAAATTTCATTTATGTTCAAAAGGTATCCCATAGAACTACTTGAGGTTGTAAACTATGGAATACAAATCAATGAATTAAGTTGTTGTTGAGTTAGGTCTCGTAGAGTACTTAATGTTCTGCTAAACCTAGACATATAAGTGTTGTTGAGAGCGGCGACTTAGCTAGCTGCTTATTGAGTGGAATCCGGCGGTGGTGGACTGGATATACAGGGTTTATATCCACCGTGACATCTGGAGGTAGATCAGGGAGTGTCGATCGGCAGCGCACTGGATTCCCAGACGGTGACGTCAGCGCATAGACAAACTAGAGCGTCGTCACCGTCTTTATCCCAGCAACAAACGCGTTATTTCTTATATTTATTGTTATTGACAGTGGCGAGACGGTGACAAGCCCACGCGCGGCGGCGGCGCACCGAATTTACTTCATAAAGAGCGAGGCTGCGCCGCGCCGCCCTGCGCACGCGCCGCCCGCCCGCTTCAAATAGACACCGCAAACGTCAATCACGAGCCACCCGCAACCCTACTAATGGTACGTACTCCTCTACGTCCCCTTGTCTACTAATATGGACATCATAAATTTAATAAATAGTTTTCAAACTAACAACAATACTTCACAAACTTTGTTGATTTTGATCCTGTATATATTCAACACAAGCTTAAAGCAGCAATGCGACAGCGAGTTTTGGTTAAGAATAGTTTTTTCAAAGAGAATGACAGTAAGTATGACTTTATTATGAAGGACCTTATAATTTTAGACATCTTGAATCACGTAAATGTATTCAATATATTAATGATGCAGAAGATTGTACTGAACGGAAATTGGGCGTCCTAAATTTCATTTGAGCTTTTATTATGGTCATAGTCATTCGTCTCCAAATTGCACCGAGACTCTTTGTCCTGACTGAATAAACCATCGTGCCAAGTGTTAGATACTGTTTAGTACAACACAGACTCCCGACAATGTATAACAAATAATTAAACATTAAACCCATTAATCTACATTAGTGGCGCTCCAAATTCGAACGCACATTGCGAATTAATTTGAATCGTGAAAAATTCGGTCGTCTGGATAGTAGGTGGCTATAATTTAATTTTATTATGTGGAGTAACAAATAGCTGGACATGGTTGGTAGGTAATAAATGTCGGGCTGTGTTGTCGCGTCGCACGGCGGCATCGCGTCCGGGGTGTTAGACGGCGCGCCGCTATTTCTGGCGGGGTATTTGCGTCCCGACGCCCGACGCCGCGCGCCTACACTACACGTGCCGCTTGCAATGCAAAACGCTATTGTCTCACTCGCTATTATTGCAGACTAATATGTTACAAAGAGTGTTCAAGTAAAATATAAGATCTTTCGTTCTATGTCAATTACAGATAGATAGCACGAAATCTTGAATTAACAAAATGGTATCATTTAAAGTCTCAACAATCCTTGTGAGATGTTAACTATCCTTAAAATACTGAAAAAGATCAAACGAATCTTTAAATTCAGATATATCTAAAGGATTTCTTCTTGAGCGGTGATCAGATTTTATGAAAATATTTTTTAAATATCGTAAGAGGTATAAAGAGCACTCGTAAAGAGCAAACAGATGTCGTATCCGATGATAATGCTAATCAGGCTTAGAGATGCGCGCGCGTGCTTCGCGGGGCAGTGTCAGGTGTTGCGGGCGCGCACTGTCAGTCAGTACACATACCTTATTTGCTTTTGTTACCTTACCACTGATGAAGGTTTAGATTTCAATATATGAAAAATTGGGACAGCTTTCGATTGAATTCGCGATTTTGATTTGGATACGAAATTTAATAGTACTTGTAAGCTAGTTAAGACTTAATATCTTATCCGTGCTTCCATTTTCTCCTTAGAAGAAGCAAAAAGTACCAGGATACAACGGACTTAGGGTTAATTAAGGTTCCCTATATAGAAAGATGGATTTAAGATTTCAATATAAGCAAATAAAGGCTTAATACCTTAATAGATTGTGGAAGTTATTCAACTATTGATTTTACAAAACTACAAGACATGATTCTCAACTCCACATACCTAAATAATAATATCGTTATAATAAAAGTAAACGAAATAAAACCGTGCAGACAGATAAATCTTTTTCAGTAAATCTGCATGTTATTCTTGTCATTCTATTGATAGCAGATCAGTCTAGACGAACAGACATCGCCAGACTCGACGGACACGACTATGACAACAGAACAAGCTAGAATATAGCTTTACAACAAAATAACAAGTTTATTGAGCGACGAAGATGTTGCAGCTGAGTGCCAGGCAAACAAGCTCTTTCAATCGATAAGATGTTCTACAAAAACTTTTTTAGGCAAATCTATCTATTGTGTCTTCTGTCTAGCCTCAAGGTTCAAAAAAGTTCAATAACAAACAATAACGCTTTCAAAGTGGTTGCCATGTTGTAATATTGTTATTTTCGGTCGCTCCCAGGACTTGAGAACAATTAGCCAATAACGTAACTTGACAGACAGGCTCGAATCCGGAAGGGAGTCGCAACCGGTCTCTACAATGCTTCAGATGGACAATAGTCCTTCTATCACTAAGGGGAAGTAAGCGTTCTCGGCTCTCACACTAACGAGTCCACACATATTGACGGTTAACAATCTATATCGGCCGAAATACTGACGTGAATCAGAACAACCAAACAAGACGACCCTCGTCAATCCAATTATGTCAAGAGCACGCTGATTGTACAGTTACATATCAATGTGTAACGTTACCTAATGTACTGCTTCATTCTGTACATATTGGAGTACCACGGCAATAAAGTACACGTGTGTTGGCCACGTGTCATGGAACTGATGGAGTCCAGTCCATTGACGCCGTAAGACATAATACAAAGTAGACATGCAATATTAATAATTTGATTCCTTAATTTGCGAATCCCATGCTAGAAAGCGAACTACATGTAGTTTTAAATCCATAGCGGCATTCTACCTTTGTCTATCTAGTTTTATTTACATTTTAGAATGCAGTTTCTTCTACAACATTTACATTTGTCACTTAGCTTCAGCATCCAGGATACATACTTCTGATCAAAATTAATGGTATACCACATAACTAGTTAACAATAAATTGTACCTACATGGATAATTATCATCACCCATTAGAAAAGGGTATATCAGTGCTGTGAATCAGATAATACGGACATGTGCAGACGTGTAATGTGGGGAATCGTCATCTTTACCGCCGATAATTGTAAAGCATCTTTTCACAAGGGTTCATAACAAAGAATCGTTCGTACTTAGAATCTTTTTGGGTCATTTCAAGGACGACCTTTTTAATTTGGCGGCGTTTGGAGGGGAAAATGTGAGACCGGTGCGCAGAACGGTCCATTATTTCTTCCAGACAGTATGAAAAGATAATTTAAGATTTTATCTTTTATTAAGATTTCAAGGCTAGTTGGTACCTCAACCGGCTAATTACATGTGATTCTTTTGTAGAGGGTTTAAATATGGATATTTATATTCATAGGTCAATATTTAAGCCGAAATGAGTCATTTTCAGATATGTAAATACTGTATCAGATCATTGATATTATGAACAAATTTGAACACTTCACAAGCTTAAATAAAGAAGATCAAATATTTATAACGCGTCTTCCAATTACGTACATTCTGGACCTATAAAAAGCGCTGCAAAGAAAAATCAAAGCGAGACAGCTTATCGGTTTGTTGATTATCTATTGAAACAAAAGCTTGTCAGGTACTCAATAATATGCTCTTTCACAGTACACATTGTGCTACACAACTTGCTAGAAAGGTATTAAATAATTGTAACTCCAAAATTAAGGATAGTACCCAGAAGAGATAAGTTTCTTCAATTGATAAAATTTAAAAAAGGCTGAAGAGTCAGTCTGAGGATAGATCAGACGGATATAAATAATGTATAAATGTCAATGACAACTTAAAGAGCTTTAGGAAAGAATGCATGTAAAACATATTTTGCCGATCTCAAACAAATAGGCCATGAGGCAGGAATGTAAGAAAAAAAAAAACAAAAAAAACCATAATACTCACGAAGCATTAGCCTCTGGTATAATATCATCAGCTACGACGTATATCATGGCGCCAGCAGCGAAGGCGAGCGCGTAGGGCAGCGCGGGCTGGGCCGCCGCCACGGCAACCGCACCTAGCACGCCGAACACTGGCTCCACCATGCCAGAGAGCTGACCGTACCTGGTGACAAGGAACAATCTGTTATATAACCCCAATATATATAATGCTAATGTCTAACTTATAACTGCACCAGTTGACTGATTGCAGGTTTAGCTACACTTGATACGATCGATTCGTGGATGAGCGATCATCTATGTCCACGAGTTCCTCCGGAAGGCACATTAAATTGTGGGTCTCGGCTGTTATTTACGCATATTCGACTTACGGGTAGTCAGAAGCATGAAAGCCTGACAACCAGTCTGACTAAGGGGTATCATGTTGCCTAGTTAACCGAGTTGAGGAGTTCAGATACACAGTCGCTCCTTGTAAAACACTGGTCTTTAGGTGAATCTGGTTAGCCTGGATGCCGACCTCAACATACCAGTAGTTGGGAAAAAGCTAGTATGTTTGTAAATCTAAATAACTCTTAGTCAATGGAAGGCGATCGATTGAGTGTTTTTGAAATAATACCAGTAACCACAGTGCTTAATAGTTTTATAGATGATTTTCTTATTTTTGTGTTGATCAGCCTTTCAGAAACGAAATGTCTTTAGTTATGTTTTATTAAAGAACCTTTGATCAGAGAGTTCTAACGCTTAGCCGTTGGTGATGAGGCTGAAGCCTGTGTATACGAAAGTCCAGTAAATAGAATGATAGTACTTTGTATATTTCGGCGGTGTAATTCTTACGTCAAATTAAATAAGATTAAAAACTTAAAACTTAAAACCATATCCCACTAAAATATTTAGTTTGCGGACATGTAGACGGACATAGAAAATGGCTCGATTCATCTTTCATTTCTTTAGCTTGGTGTCATGCTTTCTTGGCGGTCAATTGTTGCCTCTCACTAAAACTTTCACAGCATCCTGTCCAAGTTTGCTAATCTGGTAATCGTGATATTGCAATACTTGACAGAATGACACATACAATCAAATTATAATAAATTATTGATTAAAAAGAAAAACTTGGAAAGCTCTCTGAAATTTAGACCAAGCGAAGACATAATTTATCTGTTCTTCGTTAATCTTTCTGTCGCCATTTTATTGATCTAGGAGCATATTATATTGTTTATGTTCGCCTTAGTAGTGTGTCCAGACAAATAAATCTAACATGCGTTAGGCAAAGACCACTTCTAACGAATTCCTCTCATTGCATGCGCAAGCGCGGCAGTCGTATCATGTTCAGTGCGCGCTTCAAACAGAAAACTCTTTAAAGCTTTTTTGCTGCAATGAAAACCAGGCAGCTCATAATTAAATCATATGATTTGTAGATTGTAAAACTTTTGAATTTATAAATAAAAATTATTTAAAACCTGCTGATCAATGTACCTAACATTGTCGGAATCTCGATAAACTGAAAATGTAGACGCCGTCGTAGACTGAGTGGTGATTGCATTAAAATACCTCAAAGTCTGAATACGCGTAATTAGAGAAAGTGACAAAATGTGTAACAGGAAAGATGCAAGTATTTCATGACGCAATAATAAGGCTTTGTCCTGTACTACGGCCTGACTTTTTAAATTTATATTGATATGCACAAAGGAAAGCTGAAAGCTTTTTCCTGTATGGAAAAGCACATTGTGCTCGAGGTAAATCTTGTTTTTAGCATTCTTCAAAGCATAACTGTAATGAACACCGTATCTAGGTACTCGGAACTTCAAAAGGGCCGTGTATTCAAAATACTGATCACGACGTCATGTATCAGTATGTTGTTAATTTTCACGTGTGCGGGTGGCGGGGTGGAGGGGTACAGGCAAGCGCGCGGTGCGATGCCGAAAGAGGCCGCTAACGAATTGTTTTGGTGAAAGTGCGGGCCAGTGCCGCGACCACATTCCGACGAACTGGTCGAGGAGCCGCTGCTGTGGGAAACGCCGCCAGGGCCACCCCACACGACGACCAGCCTGTATCTGACTGCCAATGTTGCCCACCGCTTCTACATGCAACGAGATAATCTAATACTCGGCTACGCCCTACGTCTTCAGACGGACCACACCGAGAGACGCTTTCAAACACCACCTAGATATTCAATCCTATTTGGCACTGTTTAATCATGAATTTGGCAACTTTAGCGGAATACGTTGGACAGATATTGAATAGAAAGTAGCTCGGAAAGAAATGTTCATACATTTGAAAGTTTGTTTGTTGTATAAGGATGTGATAACACGCACGTAGGGAGGTGAATTAGCATTAGATAACAAGAAGTGTAGTGGCAATAGCTAGGCGGAATGCGAGGGGGAAACGAGTTTGATGAAATTGTGAGGTGCGCGGGGCGGGCGCCGGGCGGCGACTGCGCTGCGGCGGCGCGCCGGGTGCGCGACGTGATGTTATGTTATCGCATGCATTATTCAGCGGGTGGCGAAAGCGGCAATTTGCGACAATATCCACTGATTCGCAGAATCGCCGACTGTTGAGCCGCCGACAAGCCATAAAACAGGATACCCGTCACTCAATAACTACGTTGAATTTAAATAAAAGCTCACGAATGTGTGTTCCTATATTGTAATTTTTGGAAATTTATCGTCTGTGTGTTAAGTAAGTATGTATAGCTTTCAGGTAATAAGTTTTTGTTGAGTTCCTTACTAGAACTTTGTTTACAAGCTTGTGTTAAAAGGTATTTTGAAATCATTATTTGATAACACAGGCACGATAAGTACATTTTTGTAGTTTTCGTAGACAGAAGGAAATAAATGTAACTAGACGTGCATACGCTGTTACAACTTATGTTAACAATACTTGACCGTTAACTAACAAAGCAAAGCTTATTAGATTTCAAACAGTATGACTTGACGTTATATTAAGACCACATTAGTCATCTTGTGGTTATACGATGTCATCGTTTTAAACTTTGCTGCTGTATGTTCGAGTATTCAGGAAGGTGTTCTCAGAAGATTAGGCGCGGCTACAACGCAATATGTGGCGGTCAAACCGGCCTCGATTGCGCAGAACAGCGCCACCAAGGCTGGCAGCGCCTTCCGCGACGACTTCTTCGGGGCCCGCGCGGCGGCGACGGTGGCGGCGGCGCGGCGGTAGCTGCGGTCGGCGTCGCTCTCTCGATTTAATTATTTAACTCTGAAGGCCGATCGCCCGAGGCGGGCAGCGGGCGGTGCGCTGCGACTGGTCCGACGGGTGCGGTCCGGAAGAACGCGCAGACAGCGCGCCGCCGTCCGCTTGCCGCGCAACGCACCAGACTCCGCGGCACCGCAGCGACACATCGCACACCGAGCTCACGCAACACTCAAATTTCGAAATAGACGACTTTCTCGGGTCCAGTTAGCAATGAGCATCTGACCAAACAGCGTCGAGAGCGACCTCCAGACACGCAGACTCGGGCCCGAGCCGCCCCGGCCGCCGACCACCGCCTCGACACCGCCGTAGCCACCGGACTTGCGAAAACTTTACAAAAATTTAATCGATGTAACATATTTAATATTTGTTAATCGATTTCGTGACTATTGCTAGCATCGATATTATAAATAGAATAGCAGAATCTCTAATGTAGCTTTCAAATTAGTCAAAACTTAACCAATCAATTATGATTTCATTGATTAGGTTTTCTAACGGATGAGGCACCTGCACGGTGCGTAAATATGATGTTGGCTACGTCATTATGAGTCATATGCATGCGGTGAGAAACGTTGACTAGGCGCATTGTCTACAACAATGGATCACTACAGTGCTTGGACTATTATATCATGCCGCAAAAAACTATCGTCAAATTAGGTTCGACAAAATGACGAGAATTTGTTTAATAATAGATGTAAAAACCTCCTATCAAGTGACTTTGTGTCTGAATATTTAGAGAAATATATTGACAAATTGGCAAAATCAATGCTAGATAAAAAATCTTAAAGTGCTATGGTTAGAAATCAATTACATTCTGTAGCATTTTTCATGTTCCGAATCAGGGTCCTTTAACTGTGGTCCAGATAGATGCACATTATGCGTATGTCTATTTAGGGATACCCCGGCAAAGGCCATAAATTTATCTAACTCCCATCCTTCTCTACTGAACGACCCCAGGATACTTACAGGATAATCATGTGGGTTTCATTTATAAAAAGAGTATATTCCACTTATTTTTATCACACGTTTCGTAGACATCCATGTATAGTGGTATACATGAAACCGAGGGAAGTTTTTTTAAACGTAAAAGGAATCAACATTTTTTTAAACCCATAAAATTTTTCATGCTTGCTTAAAATGAAGCATCCCAATAATATTGGTGCATAACAACTTGACATTCCATTTCATCAAGTACACAAGCCACTTTGAGGTTGATCGTAACTGTGCTTTAGAAAACATGAACGTAATCTAACGTAGGTATGTTGATCGATGAAGAAAGATCAATCGGTTTTGTTTGACAATGCTGTCTGTACATCTACGTTCACCTAAAACATTTCACAATACTATCAATGATAATTCGTGGTTGAAATTAAGTTCTCCTATTATCTAACTGTTAAAGATTTTTACTATGTATATTATGCTTCATATCAACACAGTTCTTTTACATCTTAAACCATGAAGGGAAAATAAAGGTTGTATTCTACGAATGTTACAAAAATAGAAACTTTATCAGCTACGAGAACCTAATTCTACACCAAAGTTTCAGTTGAATTAAACAATGCTGTGTACCTTTGTGATGAACCAGTTGGCACAGACGATTTCGAAAGGTGCTTAACATACACGAAACGGTGGCAAATGCGATCCCGTATCGGGCATGCGAGTTGGCCGGAGCACTTCTTGCTCAGTCCGCATTCCTCGCCCCTTAAATTCCGCAGACCCTATCGTACACGTCTTTACGTATACTGTAATCATTTTTATGATGAGACTTACTTAGGAAATTCCTTTCAAAAATAATGTCTTGATATTATGCGTTCGCAGAATATCAATGACAATAACTATAATTGACGAACCAGATTACTGAGCGATCGGATTTAAATTATTTACTCAGATGATCAGATAATAGAAATAACGATTTTATACTTATCCCTAAACATCGTTATTTATTTAGTGCAAAAAAAACTTTCTCTATATCTAATTGATGTGCCTTTTAAGCAAATACCCGAAGCATGTAAGCTTGGTCGGAATTAATTAACAAGAAGAATTTAATGAATTGTAGCATAATTGCGTTTGAAATGTAAGTGGTTACTTGTAAAAAGTATGATCGTTTAATTTCCCGTAGTGGCGTGCATCGTGTGTAGTGTATGTACCTAGTGTGTGACTAAGGTTGGGGTACACGGCACGAGCGGGCAAGGCGGGGTCGTCGCTCGGCGCACATTCCCGGCCTACTCTGCGGCCCAGGATTCCCACTCGAGCACATTCTTACCGCCACTGCCAGCTAAGGAGCTACGAAGTAGCCACTAGACTTGAATGCTGCTCATATGCATATGGATGCGTTAAATTTGATATCAGCTAGTCTTGTGTATGTGAACTAATTCAATATTTTTCGATTATTTTGGTATATTTAGTGATCATGTCAGAGGCTTATGTCAAATTTTTTTTCGCCCTTTAAAAGATTCAGATAACTTAATTTTTGAATAATTGTTGCCATCTAATCTCGAATCTGCTTTAGAGTTGCCAAATTTACTGTAAGTTAAAAAAAATTGCGAGTTCTTGGAATACGCTTCTTTTTTAGAATGGAATCTTAATTTATGCAGAACGACTACTCATCCAAAATTCCAAACACAATTTGTAAGTTTCGCATAAGCATATCCATTACGAAGTCAGTTCATTTTCGTAGATCGTTAGCCGCGGGCTGTGCACCGGCGAGGCGGCGCCAGGGCAGCGGTTCCGAGAACACGACGGAATGCGACTATTTACAACTTTTACCTATTTGGTAACGTTTACAATGCGTGCACGTAGCACAATGCCTAAGTAACCTTTTACTCTGACAATTTAAACTTATTAAGTGTGTGTTCACTTAACAAACGGATGCTTTTGAAGACCGCTGAATATGAAGCAGCATACAATGTAATAAATAACACAAGTATAATTTAGATATGAAACGTTTCATAAAAGTATGTTTTAAAGATGTTGCAGGGATATCAAAACGTACTGCTCTACGTAATTTAGCATTTGACGTGATATGACCGCAAAGCCATCTAGCTGTTGGAGGGGCATCACAAATCTCGGCATATGTAGTCGAGTTGCTCGGGCCAGCAACAGTCGCTAAATGAATTAGCCTGAACAGGAATGGGGTCGGCCAGTCTGGTTGCGTTGGCATCCGGCCTAACGACGAGCGGGCGCATTCTCTAACCGCGCGCCACGCTCTAACTGCCGACTGGCAAACTTGCTGCCACCATGTGAACTCTATTCTACGAATCAGCCGAGGAATGTTGTCAAACTGATCAATTACAACTTTGACGACATGCTAAGTGGCCCCTGAAAATACCGAGCTATGATGCCACAAAGCCGCACTGTGAACGAATAACATAGATTTGATTCGTGTATTGGGTTTATCATTTCACATGCGAATACATTTACCTACAAGTCAATTCCCTAAAGGCCGACAAGCAAAATTGGTATAATTATATTTTGTTCTTTAGGTACAAAGGAGAAAAGTCGTCAATTTTCACGAAAATCTGTTAAGGACAACTATTAGAGAAAAATATGAGCAAATACATGAAAAATTACGTAGTTATCCTTACCAAAATGCCCTCCATACGGAGAAGCCGGCAGCTTGTAGCGGGAGGCTGACAGCCAAACCCTCTGGGAAGTTCTGGATGCCAATACCCAGCGCCAGATTTCTGTGGACAAATATAACTTTATATTAAAAAAAGTTAAGCAATGTCTTGTCACTTTCGCAAGACATTTCGTATAGAAATGCTAAAATCATTTAAACATTGCGCTCACTATTGTCTGCCCACAGTTTGGCTATTATAGTCGATTTGTATAAAAAGAGTGACCTACGTAATAAATACTATTAGCCTAGTGTCGGTAATCGCGGTTTCTATACGAGATATTGGTTTTCCTTTTTGTTGAAATTTTGCAATGATCTAGACATTTTAGAATAATAATGCATACACGAGCGTTACAGGCTCATCGCTTTTTGTTTTTTTTGTAGAAGCGCAGCAAGTCTATAAATGGAAAACGAACAAATCTATTGAAGAAGAAATTTCTAAAGTCTACAAATATAATAAAGAATGTGAATGTTATAATTTGTACCTAAAACAACGCTCGTAGTTATCTTTATTATCAAATCTGATATAAGTTAATGATAACTTTTTAAATAATACTTATTAAGTCATCCATAAGCAGATTGTCCTACAATTCAAGATTTATACGATTTATAATTAAATTCGAGTATATATGAGCGAATATAAAATATAGCAAGCAAAGTGCACAATAATGAGACTTGGCTGCTAAACTTAATGCATATCGTAACAAATACAAGCAATAGCGGATATGTGCTGACACTGGCACATTCCTGAGAGCCGCGTCCCCCTTGCAGCTGCCACCCTGGCCGCGACTCCGCGAGCCGCTCTAGGAATGCGACTAACTGTACTCTACAGCCTCGGTCACCGTTAAGCTCAACTGTTCCCGCGATGCAGCTTAAACTTACCTCTATTCGTGTATTACCTAATGACGTAATAATACACGATTCGCAGTATTTGTATAGGCGTACTCGTTTCAAGGTTTACTATGTTGGCATTTTAATCACACATTCTTTTGTTTATAGAATGATCTATTCTTAGATTTATTGTAAGGGTTTCATGTCGCTAAGACCAACTTTTTACCTTGAATAACTTCTAATATAATATCGTGATTGTTGATTTGCATTTATGCTAAGGATAGTAATAGAATAAAACGTACAGAAAAATAAGATTTATGACTATTGTAAACATGTATTGACTAGTATGTCGTGTCATGAACATTGCGCATGAACAAGAAGAGAAGACGACAAAAGTATTCATTTAAAGTGACTTTAACGGGACACCTTGAAGCACCATGACAACTAAAAGTACTAATAGCGACGTAAACGGAAGCCTCTGGAATTCCTGTTAAAATGGTTAACTTAATAAACATGCATGGCGGCGCGAGCCTTTGAGCTCGGTGAAAGCTGGCCGCTACGAACTGCGCTGCGCGTGCGCAGACACGCCGCACACTGAATACCGCTCATCAACTGAGTTTTAATCTTTATGGTACTAACAAGGAACGGTGTATTGAACGATATTAGAACGGCACTTTACAAATACGCTTTTATATCTAATAACTTTATATAGAAATGCCCAAAGTATTTCAACGAGGAAACATGTCCTAGATCAAAGTCTAATGGAATGTGTCAGAAATGAGAAAGTCGACAACGTATTTTTGCTTTTGCAAAATATTTGGTTTCTAAACCTAACTTTTCAATTAACTATGTATCAAGTTTTCTCATACTAAATAATAATAAATAACTGCCTTTTCAGTAATAGCAAGATGCAAGCGAAAGACAAATCGTCGTTGATGCCGATATCGGAAGAAACTATCCGCTTTCAGCCCGAGTTTCAGAGGAATAAATATAATTATTTGCGAGCTTATTATACAGTTATAATCTTCAAGGAATTATTATACCCTCCGTCGTTATGATACTAACTAGCTTTCCCGGCGAACTTCGTATCGCTTAAGAGTCGATAACAGCATTGCAGACAAAAATACCAGAATAAATTAGTTACTGCCAATCGCGTCATTTTTGCAAGATCGAAACCACCTTCACATACATCTAGCTGCTACTGTGACTTCTTCTGCCCGATTTAATGGTATCCTCATGTACCACTTTCTCATGATACATGCTCTCCTGCTCATCACCCCTCATGTATTATTATTATTATTTGCTCTCCTGCTATCACTCTGATGAACTACTACTATCTGCTTTCCTGGTACTTATCTTACCATAATATTCTTCTGCTACAGTTTTTTTTTTTATATATATTGTCAGCTAAGCTTCTCAGCGGGCTCCGTACCGCCTGTCTTCTTACATCGTCGTATTAAAGGGGAATCGCATCTCCGCAAGATCGACATCCCAAAATCACCCTCGTGTACACTACCTGCTCTCCTCGTACCATCCTCATTTTGAAATTTACTACTTTTGTTAGAGAACGTTGGCATGGGAAAGAAAAGGGCTGTTTTTAAGGTTTTCCCGGCAATTATTTGAATTCTTCTCACCGTTTAAACCTTCTCTGGATAGTTTCCAATATTTCAAGACTAAAATTATGCCGTTCTCGAGTTTTACCAAGACTAACGAACAACAATTCTGGAAAATATAAACATATAAAGCAATAACTCAACAATATTTTGGAAAAAATAAACACAACAAAGCCATAATTATTATCGCTGATAAAATGAAATGACATTAAATTTGTTTAACAGCACTAACGTCAAATTGGCTTTTGTGTATTAGTACAAATTGTTTGCATATGGGAGTATAGAAAGATGTTGACTTTACACTTTTGCAAGTTCTGTTTTTAATTTTCTCTATGTATGAACCTTCTCTGGACTTCAACGAATAATTCAAGACCAAAATTAGCCAAATCGGTAAAGGCATTGTTGAGTTATAAAGTAACAACGAAAAGTGGCATTGATTTTTATATATAGATTTAGGATTACCCAATTGCTATTTGACCCGAAACAATAGAATTTTCCGCAGATATTCAAGACTTCTGTCATAGACATTTACAGATATCTGGGGTTTCTAAAAATGCAATTTCTTCTCACTACTGTGCATTACTGTGCAGTTTGACAGCAAGTAGAATATACAGACAATTACCATTGACTACAGAGAGAGCGTACCTACCTAACTGAGCCGAAACTCTCTGGTACCGAAGTCTTGAGGTTCTGTTATTTGTAACTGTAGTTTAATATTTGTAAAACCTCCCGCTATACAAGGATAACGTATACTAGTGCGGGAGTTGTTTAGAATTGAATGAATTTACGGTCTAGACTTTATAGGGGGTGTATTTCTATAAAAACCGTAAAGGATGAAAAGCAATATTGCAAAATTAACAGAAAGCTGTTGATGTAATTTGGAATTCTTGGTAAAGAGCCATGTATTTATTTACCAAAAGGTAAAGGTGTACCTGTAACCTCTAACAGCTAACCTACAATTATCTTTTTATACATAAGAATTTTAACATTTTATATTTCATCAATTTATATTTATAGAGACAAACGACTCGACGACTACAAATATTCTCGCGGATTTATGATGCTGCGACGATTTCAGTGTTCATTTTATTTACGATTAAATACCAAAGGGTTAAATTAATTAGTTAAGTAAAATTCATAAATAAATAAGTCTCTTTATATGTTGGTATTATACAGCTCTATATAAATAAGTAACAAAGCTGTAAATGTGAACTCTGGTTACTGAATATTTGTGTGAGTAGTTTATCTTTCATTTACAAACGGTGGATAGTTAGTAGTTGTAAATTCAAATTAGCCATGTACCGTATCTTCTAGCTTGCGCTTGGCTATAAGCCATAGTGTGGTATGTAAAATAAAAGTTATAACTTATGCAGGCGGTAGAAAAAGTCATCTTACGCTTCATCGCTTCAACTGTTTACTGTGTCACGGAAACGGCTGCGGTTCGCGGCCTATTACGTCAACCAATACCTATAGAATTTTATAAGTGAATGGAGTAAAGCTGACTCCGGATACATCCGAATTCCAATTACATCACAGACGGGTCCATTTCACTTTCCGACCTACCCGGAAGTGAATTCCTAAGCACGAGCATACAGCTCGGCCGAATTTTCAACGACCCGAACGAAACTAGACCTTATTTACGGCTACCATAGAGTTCTCGCAACAATCCAACGCAGAAAGTCTTCGAGGCACGCACGAAACGACGAAGCGGATGTGATCGTAAGCAAGCGTCGCTCCAAAAGTAACTCAGTTGTGTTGCACTAAAGTGCAATTTGTCGTGTATGTGAGAGCGACAGTCGCGAAAGTAGTGGCAACTTTCACGGCACGATGGGGGCGCATGAGGCGGCTGCGCGGGGCCCTGCCGACGGCCCATTGACGACACCGTGACCTACATACCGCAGCTCCATTCATACCGTGGCCTCGCCAAGCGGTGCGCACGCACAGGACTCTAGCCCGCACACTTGCCGCTGTTACGGCGACACCGGAATTTCCATCTACTACTTACACAACTCGTGTCAGACGTTGTCGCAATCGAACCTGCGACTGGTCGAGGTCATTCCACCATCATCACACTTGTTCAATTAGAGCCTTCAATAATATCTATGTTCAATAAACCAAAGAGAATTATCACAAAATAAAAGTACTTATCCGAAAATTCAGAACTAGTGATAATTATAAAATCCTAATTGATGACTAAATAAAAAAGTTATTAAACATCTTACAACGATTAAGGATCATCTGACGAGGCGACAAGTTACAAGTGTCCGTGCGTGAATAGCATGTCTCTGCCGTCATAATTATTCCCCAATTTATGTGTGAAATTCGCACGTTCATGCATGACTCTTAATCACATAACATTGACCTTCCATCTTAAAACACAAAATCCCAGCCTGCAATTACAACAATTGTCAAATTAGCTTCAAACTTTAAGGACTTTGGTTCCTCTTTAAAAGTATACAGTATTGTTGGTGATGTTTATACGAATTCTTTATTTCTTAATTGTACATTATTAATGTTGATTTTGAAATAAGATTATACAAAAGCTCTAGAGAAACGTTCAAATAGTAGTGCAAGTAGGTTAGAATATAAGACTAAACATTCTTATTCGAAACGATATTGTGATGTTTCTAGTCAACCTTGGGAAGTGGCAATGAGAGAATTGTCGACGAATCTTTACAGTACCTAGTGAACATAAGGTGGTAGATGAATTAGCAATATGAGGTGGTTGCGCTAGGTATCGCGGCGGGACGGATGGAGGCGCGCGCGAGGGGGGGGGGCGTGTGGCTGCCAGACAGCGGGGCTCCGCATGGGAGGCTAGCACCAGCCTCTTGCATCGCTCGCTGCTCACCGTCGCGACAGCTCCACGCAAAGGCTGCTCCACTTTGATTAAAATTGCATATTAAGCCACGTTTACACGATAGTTTAGCGAGGAACGTGTTAACTAGCTTGTGAAAACATTATTGTTGACCTAAGAGAATTAAATACTTCTTGCACATTACGCTCGACATAGTTCTGCATCGTATGTACAATTGAAGTATTATTATAAGATAGTAACATGATTAGGCAGGCTAAGATCAGCTCAATGTTTAAAAGAAAATAAATAGTAAAGTTCAAAAAGTTGCAACAGCATATTCTCCCTATAACCAGGTAAAGTACTAATAAGTAAACTACAGGCGCAATCAATTAATAACATACTTAATACGAATACCAACAAAGCATACCGATATACAGTAACTTGGGTAATTAAGATATATCGCACGTAAACCTTCACACGGTATGTCTGAGAACTTTTAAAGAAAAAAGCTTTGTATACTATGCTGATAGAAGTATAGTGGATACTTCAAGCTACTTCAAGAATAAAAGGTTTTTTATGAAACTTCAAAGCCTTAGACTTTAGTAATGAACAAATAATCCGGATTCAAATGAAATAGTTCGTTTAATTGTGATTGAACAAGTATCATGATCTCATAGATATATCGTTTACTGACTTCGATTTTATTTGTAAATAAATGTAAGTAGATTCTATGTGTTTTATAATCTAAAAAATCGAAATCGATTTTGTAAACCAGTAGACTGTTTATAGACTAACTCTACTCTCTCTTGTAATAGTTCTCGTTTTCATACTCTTGGAATTGAAAGGGACGGTTAGACTTACATGCATTGTATTTATTGTTAGGTAATAATACTTGAACTAAACCTTTCTAAAGTGACTGTCCTAAACTTCAACAAAACGCAAAGATATTTTAGAAAGAGTAGTACATGTGGTACGGTAACATACGCATACAATCTATGTCGTAACAGACACTGATGCGCATGCCGAATGTTGCCATACTTGCCTACTTAAACATACTATTTCCATACGATAATATGCTAGGAATGATAGGAATGTAATATCTATTGAATGAGAGAGCAATTAATAATCAACATTCGAAAGCGTAAAAGATTACACGAGAGCCGACGAATTCCTTTACAACGCGCATTCAGTTGCGGCGATCATCAATAGCAGGATATTAACCAACTTCACCGCGGGACAGATGAGAAGCATCAATAACGACAAACCGATTGCCAAAGAAAATTTACACCGCATTCAGATCACTAACTGTAAAAAAGCATCATTAAAATGACTAATCAAACGATCGACGCTCAAGAATCTAGTAAATGTTAATTATATGTCGGAATTTATTGAAATTATTCGAAATAAAATTAATTCTTGTTGTGATATTTAGTAAAAGAGAGGTTTCGATCGTTTTGGAGAAGTAGAAGGCTCCCACGGACCGGTTAAGGTAAGTGGTCCATCAACCTCTGCGGTGCTTGGTAAGCGCTCGAATCGCTTGCAAGCTCTGCTCTTCCAACTGTACTACTGACTATTGGTCTGAAGACTTTAGGACGAGCACAGCATACCAGTACAATGAAAGGATAACCAATTAACACAAATATGTATATAAACAATCAGTTCTAAAGCATAAGTAGGTTTATATGGAAAGTTTTGACAGATTTCTATCATTGATGGCATCAAAAAAGTTCCCGAAATTAGGCTATACAATACTGACGATAGAAAACCAGAGGGTTAATTAGGTATTAGTGTGGCCGGCAAAGACACGATACATTTGGGCTATTGAGCTGTATTAAACCTTTTGAAAATGGACAATTATATATGTATGTGTAATTGCAACATCTCTTCAGCCCCTACAGGTACAACAAAAACTTGGGTATACATGATTATCACCATCCACTACATTTAAGAACCCAGCTTGGCTCGACATAAACTATCAGAATAGTTCAAAATTTGTATATTACTTACATACATTTGCCATATTTTAAGGAAATCATACAAATTCTACTATTACAAGAGCTTGCATAAGATAAACATTTGAAGTCTTGGATTCCGATCAAATTAAGGCAAGGTACCATGTTTGCAGTAAAACAGTTTGTGTTAAAACTAACCCTTTGGTGAAGTGCATCGAGATCGGCGGCGCCGCTCGCGTCACGCGACCGCATTCCATGGTGCGGGCGCCTTCATTCATGTCGTGAAGCTAGGGCTGCCACTAGCGCAACTTGAATACACCTCAAATAAAAGATAGTCCTTTATGACCTCTGGTGAAATTAAGTGGTGATACGCAAAAACTAATACAATCTGATAAAAATAAATCAAATCCCCGCGCTAAGTAATACGGGATTTTCCTATTACAGTCAAATCGAATTCTAGACAAGTTCTATTGCCTAGCTAGCTACTAGCTATAAGTTAGTAAAAGTATGTTTAAGTCGCAACCTAATTCATCAGAACCTATTTGCTAATCTAGCTCTTCAAGATTAGATTAAGCATAGGATTGCAATCCCTATGTATGAGCGAGAGGTCGCCACATGATCGCTGGACGGAACGAGAAAGGCGACGAGCGGCTTTACCCAGTATGGGAACGCAATTCGTAGACGCACGCGCACGTATTTGTTACCAGACTTACTGCGTTCCATCTCACGCCCGTTTCCAAGCATATCAGTGTCCCTGTCACTCACTGGGAGAATATCCTTTCGGCGCAGTATCTACCGATGCATCTGTTTGCATACTCTAGCGGTGTGATTTGATCGATCGCTGGTTTCCTGTGAGAAAACAGGTTGTTTGTCAAGTCAGGTGGTGCGGTGCGTTACCGTTAATTCTTTGTGTGTGTCCGGACCGCACGCACTGCACCTAGCCTATAAGGATTTGTCTGCTTTACCGTTTTATATGCAATAAACTTTGTTACGTAAACAATAGTTGGCAGCCAAACAATATCCAGCATTACCTACCTCATTGGCTAACAGTTACGTTGGTATTGTATTTTGTTAATAGACAATGAATGCAATAAAACTACAATATACAATATGACACAAAACTACACAAGTTAAAATGGGCAATTCTAAGCTCTTGATAATTTCGACAAAAAAACTATTCCGTTTAACTTATTTCTGTAGAAAAAGAAACCTTTGTGGTGTCAACCCAACACGACAAGTAAAAGAAAAATTACGGGAAGAGTGAATGATGTAAACATCCAAAAGGACTAGACAAGAATTTTTAGCAGCTCCAAATATCTAGAAACATGAAACGTCGAGCAATACAAGAATAGAGTATTGTCGCTCCGATACAGTTACGCTTAGTCACATCCGCCTATAAACATAGGTACACAATACAATAGCGAGAATTCTAAAAATAGGAGCAAAATGAACAATGAGACTTTCTTCTAAGAAACTGTTTCCGTTTTGTGACTCTCCAAATAATATTTTTAGGCTAATTAATGCTGTTTTAAATGGCAAGGTACATCCAACAACCTACCAAGCAAATTCTGTAATCTTTGGTAACGGCTCACGAATCTATTGAATCTTGAACAGCAGATTGGAGATATTTTTTAAACAAATGACAACTGCCAGCCTTTCAAAGATTTATTTAATTTAACTTGGCTTCAAGTGCAGTTATCTACTTAACATAATAGCATAATTAAAGCTTATTAAAATAAGTGACCACTTCAAACGTATTGTCTGTGGGTTGCACTTTAAACTATGTGTGATGGGCAGTTTATTTTATATCACAACCTGGATTGTTGCCAAAAATGTCACAATAAGGAGAAAAATGTAAACACAGCCGCATTCTAATTCAAAAATAAGGTCGTCTCGTCTCCCTGTCCGTGAACGAGATGAGGATGTCTCGCCAAAACAAAACTCGTGTTACCTACGAGTGCAGGGATTATTTCTGTTCAGACTCATTTATAAATACTCGAATGCTCTCAGACGACAAGACTAATGCTCTACAATATATTGAGACTAGTGCATACCGCGACACGGTATTCACACAATTATAAAAAGCTGTCTCTTACACTTAACGTGCAGATAGCGTTCGCAATTATCTTGAATTTCATTTGTTCTTTCATACGTAAAATGTCTACGTATGTGCTTGGTTGCTCACGGAGTTTAGACTATCAGTCATTTACATGTAAACTAAGAAAATCCGATATGCACCATTTACCTAGTCTTCGTGTTCCTAATATGTAAAATGTTCCCACCTTCTAGGTGCGTTATCGTGAGACAGAGACAATTTACAAACCTAATTTCGTAACGTTCATGTCAGGGCCCTTTGTCGATCACATCACCTATGCAAACGAATATGATGTCATAACTGAGAAATATGCATTGGTATCTGACGAGTACGAGACTAGCTATACAGAGTATGTAGGTAGGAGCGAAGGCGCCATTGCGGATTTCCTTCGGCGGTGCAGCATTCCTAGCGAGCCTTCGTCGTTAGTCAGCACCGCGTTTTACCGATAATCGCGCGAAGGTAATCGTTCGCATGTTGAACAGGTGAATTATGAATGGGACACGTCATTACGCCCACGTGCGTGTCCGAGGACCGCGGGTGACACAGGCGCCACCGGCTGCTTGCACGCCTACACCATCATCATCGACATTCGATTAAATTATATTGATGAACAATTTTCACTGCCTCCTACTAATTACTACAAACACTGGTGTGAATCAATAAATCCATACCTAAGCATTGTGCCTATCTGTGCCAAAATATCTTAGTAATTAAATCGCAACAATTTCTACTAACTTGTTTTTTCAAATGCCAATAGTCTGTTTTTCCATAGCATTATTTCAATACAATGTTTTTTGTACTTAGAATAGAGAACATAGTACATAAAATACGTAAGAACGTAATGGTTTTCGAATTTATTGTAGCAATGTGCATATTTCTTTAAGTGATTCATCCATTCATATTACCAAAGATGGCAAGCACTAACATCATTAAGTTATCTAAAGGCTTATTTTATACCAATAACTCTGAATAATCATACAACTTATTCATACCATACTTGGAAAAATTGTGTATATGAAGAGAACCGGTCCAAGATGGTAAACAATAATGACTCATGCATATCTGCAGTAAATAATTACTTATTCATATAATAAGAATAGTTGCGGATTTTCCTGTTCCAGTCGCCTTAGCCGGGCGCGAGTGCGCGACACGACAGCATTGGCGCTGCATTTACATTCGTCGTGACTTACTGATTTCTCGTTCTTTTATTTTGACAGTGTAATAAAATAAACGTTTTTTGGTTGAGTAACATAACATATCTAAAAAAAAAGAATACTTTCGTAACGTCATGCTTGTATGCTAGAGTATAAATTGTTTGTTACCGGTGTGTTTAATAGGCAATTAGATTGGCGTGTGACGCGGGCGCGGGCAGCATAACGCATGCGCGTGCGTGCCTGACGTCCGGCGCCCGCGCACCAACCACCAACTAATTGATTCAGTTAAACAATGCCGCGTAAGAAACTGCAATGAATTTATGTAATTCATGATCAAGTGCACTGTGCAATGTTAGCACGAAACGGGCTAGAACATATTGCGAACGTTATATGCAGCAAGCTTCGTTATAATTATTTACATCAAGATACTGAAGGTCAAGGGCGTCGCCAGCCGATGGCGCAGGGGGGGGCAAGTTGACTTTACTTACTACAATTCATACTTTTCTCATTCTCTATGAATGAGAAAAGTAGGTATGAATTGTAGGTATTCTGTGACAGTACAGAGTCCAATGTGTAAAGCTACAGGAGCACGAGCTCTTGACTATGCAATAAAAAACTTGTAAATAAGTTATAATAATATTTATTAGAAAAATAGAATAAAAAGGAGTTTGAATTTGAATAAGTGTACAGCGTACAGCGTATTTTGTTTAATTATCAGATTTTAATATTATAATGGTCGTTGTTTGTTTATATTAGGTTAATTAAAATATAATTTTCGGGGATTCATTGTAAACTTCTCGACCACTTTATTATTAAAATCTTGTAAGTTTCCATGTATAAGTTTTCGGTGCACACTCATCATGGCCAAACCATTTTTTAAACCATGTTTAAAAAAATACATACAGGGTCAGACATGTATTTTTGTAGTCGCTTAATGAAATAGATTCCTGAATTTTATTACCATTAATGAGTAAAAAAATAAATTCTTCGACCAATTTTTCACTTTTATTTTGTTTTTTAAACGTGTTTTTTAGTTGAAATACGAAGTAATTGTGAAAATAAAATTATTCCAAAATAATTTATGTTCTTTAGAAAATCGAACCCTATAGTTATTTTGACAATATTTGCATAAATTTTGTCAAAATATCAATTTGAACATCAGTCTAAATCACAATAAATTACTAAACGTAAGTGTGTACCGATCAGAACGGCGCGAGCGCCCGTCGTGGAAGGACCCGTGCAATTTTTTCCGTCGTCCCGATTTACGAGCGCTCACGAAATAAAGTGAATATTATACTACGACCACATAATTCTGATCCGCTTTGTATTTTTTTTTTCGTAAGTTAGATTTTGTTTGTTTTCACATATTGTTAAGATGTGTTTTTTTTTGTAAAATAATTATATATATTTTTTTATTAATTGTTTGCAATAATTAAGTCGGTATATCAGTTGTCTGGTAAAATATATTTATTTTTATACTCTTTTTTTCTATTTAACATTGATTTATACGTAGATATCGGAAATTAATAGTTATTTTTTTAGCATTTTAGAATGAGAAACTGTCTAAACCGCATGGAAGAGGGTAGCACTTTTGTATCTGATCCGACGTAGACGACAAGGAAACACCGGCCCCATTGTACATCCACCCCGTGTTCTATTTAACCATTTTTTTATAAGTATCATTCGCTATAAATATTTTACATAATACCTATCAGTGTTTCTTTGTTTATTTTATTTAGCGTAATGTGTAAACGCATTACGCTAAATAAAATATTCAATTTTTCATAATCTATAATTTTTACCAAAACATATTACAATAACGGCTCAAGATTGTTTCGTCGGTCTTGACTCTCATGTTACTGATGTTACACTGTTTATATTGCATTCGTGTGATTCGCTACGCACACATAGACAATGACGCACTCTTTTACCTAAACTTGAGCGCAATCATTTTGTGAAATGGCTCTTAAGAGTGGAATTGGTGAATTCATTCGTGTTTCAACGCATGGGAATGATTGTTCAAGGCTTGAACTTCAAGCGAATCTAGTCAAATACTTAGGACTTTGGTTGCGTGATATTTGGCAAGTTTTTTAGAATCTCTAGGGGGGGGCAGCTGCCCCTTCCTGCCCCCCCTTGGCGACGCCCTTGCTGAAGGTATCGTGTGTTGAGATTGATTAGATATTTAAAGAGCCGGAATTAAAATGTTAGGATAATGAAAACAATAAATAATTGAAGAGCAAAGTAATAAATGCTTGTAAACATAATATTGCAAATGTTAACGAATAGGTATCATACAGAAAAACATTTAGGATGGAAGCAAAACAAACATCAGTCGGTGCTTGGACGAGCAGTTTTAGTTCAGGAGCCGAATGTCCGGCGGGCGGCGAGCGGGCGGCGGCGACGGCCGGCAGGAAATCGTAAAAGCTCATATAGAGCATCATTGGCGCGAGCGCATCTTCCGTTAAGGCGCTTTCCGACGTCTCGCGCACACTTCCGCCTCATATCGCTCACTTTACGATTGAGGGCAACGTTTACTGAACCCAACTATTTTGAGAAAACTACATCGTTACGGGACCCTTCAAAGCTGCTAAGAGCCAAAATATAAAAATCTGGCGTTACGTCACACATTGTTACAAAATTTCACATTACGCTAGACATGCATTCCGATTTAAGCCCCGTTGTTTTGGGAATAGTGTTTCGGATTACAATTTTACGGTGAATTCTTGGCGCTGTCATAAAGAGCGCCAATTTTACAAGAAGAAATATTTTAACTGCAAGTCCATGCTAACCGAGACTGATCAATATAATTCTAATAGCTGATACTCAAGCTTTAACTGCAGGTTCCAATTATAAATAAAAAATATCAATCCATATTGAAACTTTTAGGATAGGTTATAGACGCGGCAAAACAATATTGTTGAAATAATCTAAATTCTATTCTTTTTTAATCTTCCAGCTTTTAAAAGTAAAAACTAAGTCTATTCTAAAAAAAAATATATTAATACGTATAGGCGAACACTGTTTTAGAAAGTATCGCGTTAGAAAAGAATTCGTTATGAAATAGTATGAAAAGGTATTGTTTGTTGCGGCGGAGAAAAAATGAAAAAGCAAACAGTTGCGCATTCCATTGGCTAGTGCACGTGGTACATTCCAATGGGGTCATGCACCACACGGTGCGCGCGTGCGTAAAACAAGTGCAACGTCCGGCCCTACTGCCTTCGCACATTTTACCGAAACGAGCCCAGTAAGTCCAACGCGACGTCTTTCAATGAAATAGTATCATTTTACTAACACTAGAATGGTACTTGCACAATGCGCAAAAAAAGTGAGCCAACTACAAGACTCTACCTTTTAAGCGACGCGGTTGTGAACGGCGTAAGATTAATGGTGTGTGGCGCTTCGTTCGAAAGATAAATTCAAATTTAAATCGATTTTTAGAATCAGGTGAAACCGAAACCAAGCCCGCTGCGGATCAAATTGGTTTTTTTTTTCTGAAAATCGTTTAGTATCGTATTAAAACCTTAAGAAAATAGGGAAATTTTATTTTTTTATATGTACATCCTGTTTCTGATGCTATTGCTGGACAAAGACCTCCCCCTTTCTTTACCTTACTGGCGTTAAAAAATTAGATTTGATTTGAATAATATTACCAATGAGAGCACAAACAAAACTGAAAGCCAAAAGGAAAATTCAATTTTTTACTCCATTTTAAAAATTCTTCTTTTGAAACGTGATATAAGCTCGACTTAAATGGTACTAAGATCTTGTAAGTCGCACGGAACTAAGGTGATCTCGATTATAATTTGCTTTCATTCTATTAATATATTTGTCAAGCAGACTACTTGAAACTTAATGAGATAAAAAAGTCGTAACGTAATCGATTTTAGTGTTTCGCAACTTAGAAATTACCTAATGGTAACACGTTTTGCGATCTCCATTAAATTTTACTTGAAAAAAAAAGTTTTCCTAGCTACCATTTTCCTGCAAAGTTTTCCTAGTTAATCAACAGCCAACAAAATACTATAAAAATCAACTACGATTAATGGAAGTATGCGATAGTGAAGTGAAAGAAGTGCTGTAGGTAATGTAAGTAGTGTGTTGTTGTATTTAGATAGCATTGGTTATAATAGGGAAAGCGGCAGGAGCCGGGACGCGGTGGGTCGGAGGCTCCGCAGGAATGCGGCGCTCAGCCCGCCCCGCGCGTCACCCCCGACCGACCGCCGCGCCAAACATTATTTATGGACTTTGTAAACTTTAATCACAACCTCAGAACTTTCAAACTCCTTGAAATATACTGCTTTACATCTAATAGAAGGAATCATGCGCAGAAACATTTTGTCGCAAATTTGAGAGTTCATGCTCAAAATTACACGATTTGATGAGTAACGTACGTAAGTAAATAATGAAGAAATATATTTTTGTAACTTTATAGTAAAACTAACTATAGACATTAATATTTTAAAAATAATAATTGACAAGTTCGCTATAAATATTTTTAAAAGCTTTACATGAATGAATATTTCTAATAATATAACTACGAAGTAGTATACTCTATCATTATTTAGAGGAGGAAGGTGATACACGATATTACAAACACTTTAATGTTTATTAAACCAGAAAGTTAACGGCCAAAAGGTGAAAATTAAAATGAGGTTTAATCAGATATGAAGCGTGTTAAGGCGTTTTCTGGCAAGGAGGAGGTAATATAAAATCGACAAAACAGCTCTGTATCCGTGGAAGGAGCGAACGCCGACACATTCCCGAGGCTTGAATCGTAAATTACGGCGCTGCGAACGGCGCCGGCGCCGGGAGGAGCGCTTGTTACGATATTTGAACAAATTCCCGGCGGTGTTAATCTGCATAATAACAGCGGCGGATACAAAGCGCTTGCCGACTCCCATTATGCGCGGGCGCCACCCCTCCCGCGCGCCCCCCGTCTCGCCTCGCCCCGGACCTGCAGGCACACCGCGCTCTGCGCCCGAATACCTATACGTGATTACCCACACCAACTACGGTGTTAAATCCAACGCCTTATCGCTTGCCATCGTAATGAACGACCGCTCACACTTTTCATACGGATTATTTATGAAAATATCAAGTGATGGATAACGTTTAATTTTTTTAATCGGGCCTTGAGTAGTATTTTCATCTACTTGAACATGCACTTTACGAAAGGTTTGTAAAGGCAGCTGTCAATTACATTAACAGTACATAAATCCAACTGGCTTTCCGTTTAGATCAGCCCTACATTTTGAGTTTCCATACTACCCATTGTGACAACCTCCTAGGTACTTATCAGCTATCAAGAAATTAATTTTACCATGGAAGACAAATGTTACAAGTAACGATGTCTACTGTTATACAATATAAACAACAGTTCATTGGGGTCAATAATATTATTGTAAAAAAGTACAAAAAATAAATAAACGTTAGATCGTTAAAGAAAGCGCAATTATAAGCGTAATAAGAGGGAGGGCAATCTGCATAACAAGCGGGAACAAAGGAATCGTTGAGTGGTATCTCGAAGCCTCGTTACCTGCCATTACGCGGAGCGCTCGGACCAACTGAACTTCTTCGCGCGCAGACTTACACAAATCGCATTCTTTCATCTAGTTTAATACTTCTAAAATCAATTCTATCAAAAAGAATTTTGGTGAATTTTAAAATCTGTCATCAATAGTTTATGTTTGTCCAAAAATTATAAGTGTTAGCAATAACAAACGAAATTAATATGGGTAATTCCTTGGACTGATTTTTTTTTATGAGTGTCCATAAACACTGACAAAAATAGTATCATAGACCGTAATAGACATCAACGATGAATTTACCAAACATTCTGGGAAACTGTAACAAATGAGAGTAGTTGGAATCTTTCGAAGACATCGGTAGCGTCGCGTACATTAGTGAGAGGTGCCAATATTTAACAGTTATGAATATGCTCGAGAGGCACCCACGCGTCAGTATAGACGACGCGACAAATCGCCAAGGTTGACTTCAATGATACGGCGCGCGCCGCCGAATTTTTCAGTGAAATAGTTTCATCGGGCAGTTTCGGCGGCGGTGACGGCAACGTCTGCGCCGGCGCGCCGGTCGATGCCCCCGCGGCCACGCGATTTGGCTCCACTCGACGCAACTACAAATGAACGACGTTGCCAACACCGTGGCTTTGCATTTCATTGCTTCGCTTAATCTAAACTTGGAGGGACCTAACCTAACACCCATAACTGCGATATCAGTCTGAAGCTCGACTGATTTCTACAGAGCTAGAGTCAGCAGTAATTTATACCTTAATGATCAAGACATACAAAAAACAGCATAGGGACAAAAGGCGTTAACATAAACGAGACACAAAAGTTTCATAATGAATTGGCAATATTACTTTAATTTAAATTGCAATCCTCATGCCAAAAGGCAAGTAGGCGTGTGACGACTCATGCCAAACATTCGTTGAGTCGAAACGAGACAATTCTCGACGATGTTTATCTTATACGAAATTGTATTTATTTATAGTTTGAAAAAACTAAATACAGATCAGTGACAAACTCGACTAATAAAAGCACCGGTCTAGATAGGTACGTATTTGATGTTTAAGATCGCAATAAATTAGAGTAAAGTTGGCGCAAGCTTGTATTGTTAACCTCGGCTAGCGGGTCTGATGCACAAGCCATAGTGCAGCCGTAGACGGCTAGCTGCATCCCGCTCGCGCCCGCAACTTATCAATGAAATGCTTGCGCAGCCGCCGCCGCAACGGTGCCTCGCGTTCCTTCTTCTGACGTAACAAAATGGCGGACAGCACATATACGTAGGTATTTATCCTATTTAAGTATTTATAGAATAATTTGCTAGCAGAATTAACACGGCTCACAATATAAGCCGTTAAATAAACATAATTTCCAAGAAGTATTGAATATCAAGTGCCATGACTACGAAATGTCGTTTGAAAGAACAGTTACACAACACAATCGATTTTTAGGAATCGATGATGTACTAACATTGGTTTGTTTCGATAGAGACTTAAATACGTAGAAGTTACATTTGAATACAAAAAAAACCAAATGCATCACTTTAATAAAAAACAGTCTGTCAAGGCATGGTTATCTCTTTATGAAGTTCCTTTTGATACCTTATTTTACCTATCACATTAACTAAAATATTTTCGTTACTAGTAGCGACACCTATACCACTTTAAATAGAACTAAAATATTCTACAAACGTCTACTTGACGCAAGAGCACAACGAGTGATATAAGTTACTGTGGATCCCGCTAGATGGAAGCATGTTTAGATTTTGCTTTTAGAATGCAAATTCATCAACGAGGTTGATAATTTAAAGCCGCACCGGTAGATGGCGCTGTGGGTACAAAATTCAAATAAGGTTGATATATTGACTTTTTTTCCTTATGTGTGAGGTTTTTTCAATAGTTATATAAATAGCCTGTTACTTACCTAGCCGTGTGGAAGGACGCCTCGTCCGATGAACCGGCGGCTCCGAACGAGACTCCGACGGCGAGCCCCTCAGGTATGTTGTGCACGGTGATCGCCACAACGAGGAGCATGATTCGCTTCCACTGCGACTGCCGCGCTTCTAGCGACCGCGTGACGCTATCACGACGGTCACCTTCACCATTCTCACCCACTTTCTGAAATATATATTAATTTATAAGTACGGCAAACCGTTGATTCCTCACACTAATATTTTAAATGTAACCAAAGTACGTGACTGTGTATGTTTGTTACCATTGAAACTCAAACTGATAGACCGATTTCGATGAAATTTGGCAAGAAGGTAAGTGACACCTTGGAGGACCACGTGCGCTAATCCTTTTGCGTCGGGAAAAGAGGGTAATGTTTTTCCAGCAATAGCCGACATTCGAGCGGGTAACAGCCAGTGTACAATATTTATTATGTTTATATTTATTTTTACAATAATGTATAACGTTCCTACCGTCTACGACCTCGTTTTCTATCAAGCCTTTATATTGAGGCGCAAGTATAAAAAAAATTTGGACCAAACAATAAATATTGGATAGACTCGATGTTTATTGCGTGTTACTTATGTAGTCGAAAAGGTTAAGAATACGGCAATATTATATAACCAGTACCAGGGTACCAGATAAGGTTGTCGTGACTAAATTTAAAACTTGTCATAAACCAGTACAAAATTAATGGTTAGTACTGAAACTAATCACTATTATAGTTACTCATAAAATGCATATTTTAAAATTGTTTCACTAACCACGCATTAATTTATTTTGTTTTCAGTAGGATCTTTTGTAACCAGACTAGACTTTTGCATCTAGGAAAGAGTTTCAACACGTCTAACTTAATTTGAAGTGTACGTTTTTACCTAAGTTCTCAGTGCGACTTATAAAAGACGAATTGTTGTCGAATTGCCTAGCTTGCATAAGAAACACTTAAAAAGATTTATGTAAACAACTTTAAACGAATTAAGTCGCTTTAAATCTGTTTATGTAAATATTATATCAGTCAACCCCTCCAATGTAGATCAATAACAAGTTGCATAACATTTGTGTCTGTATGTCTTTTAAGCATATGTATGAAATAGCATGGTATAGTGACGGACCAGCGAGTGATGTGAGTGGTGATGTCCTCTGCGGCGCTGCGCAGTGTGCTGGTTGCTGATACAGTCCGCGAAGTCGGCGGGCTGCTCCATGGTGACCACGCTGGTCGGATTCGACGGCCGCCTGTTCAGAGCTGTCATCATCTCCAGGTCTTCCAATTTCTCCTTAGAATCTTTACTTTTCGTTATCGCTGAAACGTTACATCGTTAAGATTAGATCACAAACGTTTAATTTATTCAGTTAACTTATTTACGATAATTGTGATAAAGATATGGATAAGGATAATATGTAATTTAGAGTTTTAAATGCGATAAAATTGAAGGATTATGTCATTCAATGAGTTGATTAGAAGTAGAATTTGAATTCATTACAACACACTTTCTATGTTTGATAGTTCAAGGTAAGCTGAAATACAAATCAAAATGTGAAGAATTGCTATTAATTAAAAATATTTACAAAACGTATGCATCTTATTGATAACATTTGCATACAAGTACCTACTCATTTAGTTTGTTATCGTTTTCCTTTGTTTAACTCTCTGCAATCGTGGTTTTGAACATGTTCTTACAATTATATACTTTATCATAAAAGTACTAACTCTCAAGGCATTTAATTTGTTCACGTGCATCTAAGTAATTAAGTTAAGTAAGTCACTATTACATTACGCCTGTATTTAGTGCTAACTAAAGTTATATAATCCTACATAAATAAAATAAATAGCTTGTTTGTAAAACATGATAACGAAACACCATTGAGTTTAGACATAATATACATACTATAATTTGTATATTATTATGTTAAATATGTATTTTACTTGCTGTAGTAGCTAAGTCTCTCAGATATCATCAAGATAACATTCAAATCCTATAAGTAAGAATGAGAGCACATAATCGAAAAGGCACGGTGAGTATAAGATAACAAATACGCGACTATAAACAAGGTTTTTAATTAAATACTTCCTAGAATACAAACTTGTGTTAAAATAGCATTAAAATTTTGTGGTTTCCAATAAATTTCCATAAAAATAAGGAACATCATTGACATCTGTTAAACCAGTATTGGTTAAGTATTGAATGTGAAGAACTGTTTAATTCTTAGCTGTGGATTTTGTCAAAAAATTTACCTTGTCTTAGAAAATGCTATCATGTATGTGGCCTTGAATTTTTTTGTGTTTGATAGTCTGATATTGAAATGATAAAAATATTAAAATGAAATGAGAAAATGTAATATTTCTAAGCTCCATCTCATGAACTGTTATAGTTGAAATTTTCACAGTTGATGTACATCTGTTATCCCTACTACAACAAATAACGAAATCTAAATTACAGTTAAGGAATAGTTTGCAGAATAATAAACTTGTATTGGAGCCGTCGGAATCCCTCAGAGTCACACTCGCCAAGTTTTATTGAATTGCTAATATACTCTTTTGCCAATTTTTGTAAAGCGCTGTTAAGATAAACAATGTTACTCTTAACAAAAAGAAAAAACTATTTTAAAACAAATTAACATAATTATTATTTATAAAAATGTAAGAGACTAAAACATCTAAAAAAATATTGTAGCAAAAATTGTGATTAGGAATAAGCAGCTCAAACATTGTTTTTAGCTATCAATAATGAAAGAAATAAATAACAAAAAATATTATTATAATATGAATTAAAAAGTCAGATTATTATTTTGGATCAAATAATTTCAAAATTCTACTACCCAGTATAATTAAAACATCTTAACCACTCAAAACTGGAACTGAAAGTGTTCTTAATCTAAGTCTTATAGTATAACTCTGTCCATAGTGTGTAGGAGAGATTCCTACACACTATGGACAGAGTTATACTATATGATTATTTATATTTGATTTAATGATCCATATTCAGTATAGTCGCATACATCAATAGTAATAAAAGCTATCACTACAGCAATGATTGTATCCATACATTTCTCTCATTTCAATAGCTCATTCATCAAATAATTGAACATAAATTAATAAAGTCTGGCAATGATAATAAGAATTTATTACAGAATGTTTATGATATTAATTAAGTAATATATCCTAATATAATATATATTTATGTATCCTAATATAATATATAGATATTAATTAAGTAAAAATGACTTGTTGATTTGAAAATAAATATTTTTTTCAGTAGCATTTTTTTTTGTAATTATTTTATACATTCCAGTCTTGATTGTTTGATATCAAAATTTTTATGTGGTATGCAAATAAATGAATTTCTTTCATCATTATTAACTTAATATTTTAACACCTTCTCAAAAGCTATTATTTAGCGATAAAATTAAATATGAGCTATTATTCATGTACAATTTAGATAATTTAAAAGTTTTTAGACTAATCTTGCAGGCTTTTAGACTTAGAAAAATATGAAATGCCAGAAATATCAAAATAGAAATATACTCAAATAAATATATTGTTAATGATATACAAAATAGTAACACTTAACAAAGTAGTTCTAATTGCCTGAGAAAATTCAGATATTTTTCATGGTTTTCAGTTAATTTAGTTTTATAACAAGGAATTACTTTAAAAAATAAACAATGTAAAATAATGTACTCACTAATCATCATGTTGGTCGAGTTTATTCCTAAGTAATCCAGGAACTTGTCAGTTCCAAAAACAAACACAGCTCCAAACAGGAATCCAAATGCAACTGGTAAAAATGCATACTGCCCCTCAGATCCATAATTACTTGAACTTTTACACATGCTAATAGCTGGCTCTAGCAGAGACCAGTATGACGCTGCGGTCATCACACCCGCAGCGAAACCCAATGACACGTCAAGTAATTTCCTCTACAAAAAAATAAAAACAAACAAATTAAAGTCTATTTGGAAGTTCCCCAAGTTTGAATACATCGAAACTGATATACCAAACAAACTTACATGTTTTCCTCTGATAAAAAACACACAGCCGGCCCCAATAGCAGTTAAACCCCATGTAAAAAGAGTCCCTAAAAGGGCTTGGGTAACAGCACCGTATCCCTCTATCATTTTGTATAATATATTCCTAAGTAAATGATTTCAAGTTAAGTACTCTTTATCACATAAACATTATATTTGCACAATGCTCCTTAAAGTAACACAAACTTCACCATCATATTATCGACAAGAGTCACGACTTACTTAAATCTTTTTATACATTCCACATGTTTTTATCGTACGTAGTAGTGACCTTGTGTCTGTCAGAATTTTACAGATAAAATATGACACTACGGATGAGTGCTGCCAGCATAAAAATCCTTGAGTTTTAAATACTCATTATTATGTTTTTCAATCTTCAAATTATAAAGAGACCACGCTTGAACCTTAGCTTGTTAGAGATAAAATAAATGTTATAAAAATTGTTTGTTAGATTGCGAACGTTTTTTTCGTTTTTCAATGAATGACAATACGACCACTGAATACACCATAGTCACTATTATCAATTATTAATAATATATATAACTAATAGTTACCCGCTTTGATATAAAATTGTAGTTTCTATTTTCAAAACTTTAGAACATCTCAAATCAAATCTCAAAGTCTGACTTTAAGTCAAAGAAGAGCATGCGGCCCGACATTCGCCAAACCATTTTATGTTTTAGCAAGATTCATAGAACATTATTTTAACGAAAGTACTCGTCAATTGGCTTTCAACACAATACTTCTATTCAATGAAACGCACGGAAATAGTAGGTATTTACTAATATAGTAGGTATCTATTATTTGAAAGAAAGGGCAATGACTCTTATGCCGAAGGGTCGGTTAGATGACATGACTTTATAAGGTCATATAAGTACCTACATGATTTTTGTTACGATCCTGACTGATATTTGATATTAGGTATGTTGAGAGTGCCTAAAAGTATCAGGTTGACACATTTGGATATTGATATTGTGTTTAATATTAATTTATTTAAGGAGTCATATTACAGATAGATTTAAAATAATTAGTGGAGGGAAAGGTCATGTGCCTACCCTGAGAAATTCAGATATTATAGGTACATAATTACTGTCCCTGTGATTCGACGTCTAATTTTACTTCCAGTAACTGGTAAGAGTGATTAATTTTATAAGGTTGGAAAGATAGGTGGCTAGCTATGAGTATCATACCCAAAGCCTTATAATAATTTGGTTGGCTTATTAATAGTTTAAGCTACCACTGTTTACCATCAGCCATCAGGTCAACTGTAAGTGAGATCTAACCTTTCTCCGAACAGCATGTCACCAATAGCAAAATCATACTCATTTATCGCTTATAACTCTTAATTAGTCTGCTGAGAATTAGGTACTAAGAAAGTTCATTTGACGTCGGAAACGTTACTTATTGGCAGGTAATTGCCCGAGTTGGTATGCCATCGTGCATATAAACCCGGTCAGTGGGTAAAACAGGCGACAAGAGTGTATTCCATAAGTTATTTACGATTTATTCAAAGCTACATACCATTTCATTTTACCGTATTCAAAACCCGCATGTTATGGGTGCGTTTATCTGCATTATTATGAAACCCTAAAGTATTTTTATAAAGGTACATACATGACAATGTTACTGTAAATTAAAAAGTATGTTAATAATGGTAAACTAAATAAATTAAATACGTAACGCACGTACACAGATATCATTTACTAAAGTGTGTATTTTCGTCCGAACTATGTACCTACAGAATTTCATACACATCTACTTAACCGTCTTAACAGTTAAGTTATTATGAGTCAGTCGCAACGACTGCCGTTATAATGAGATAGCATTAATTAAAACATGGTATCACTCGTGTAAGTCCTTCAGTAAACCTACCTATTTACTTTATGGTATGAGATATCAGTCACGTCGGCGCGGCGTCTGAATGCCTGAAACTTGGGTTTACAAATAAGTCACTTTTATGACCACTCTAAGAAATAAATAAATATGTGCACTCAAATAGCTACTGAACATCGCTGTTTCCTTAGCAGCCTACTTTTTATTAGGTACTGTATTTCGTTTGCAATTATTTACTCAAAATATCACAATATCGTATAACAACAAGACTTGTTTTATCGTGTATAACTCTTCTTATAGGTATGTTTATTTTCTTAGCTATTCTTTTTTATTCTTATTTTTCTAACATTTTATTAGCTTACGACCTAACTAGATGTAGTAACCTACCCATGGGTCTAAGAGAGAAACTTTAACACTTTATTTAAACTCCATTATTTGAGAAAGGTCTAAAATTAAATGTATAGATAACACTTTCTACTTCTTACAATAATATTAGAGTAACGATGAAACACATGTTACTTATAACAATAATAATTGTTAAGTATTTGCACTTGTAGTGTAACAGATGGTAATCTTAGTGTATGCGGTTCAGGATCAAGTGACGTCATAATGTTATTGATTGTACATCAATATACCAATGTCTAGGGGTTATCGAGACTTTTATGGGTCAAGCTCGCTACACATTGCAATACCTGAAAACCAGGATCAAAAATGATAAACAACCCGTACTTAACGTCGGTGTATCCCAGTGAAACGATTTACCGTCGTGGAACCGGCATCGAAATTAATCAGAAGTAGTAGACATAGTAGGAGTAGGATTTTTTTCCACTCCCTCGACAGAAAGCGGGAGACAAAAAAGAGGTTTGCTGTAACTGGACAAAGACATTAGCAACTGAGTTAGTTCCCAGGGTTTAGAAGAAAGACCGCTCTACGCAGTACAGTGCGTGTCTCCCTCTAACAAAAGTTATTATACCTTACATTTATTTTGAAATATTGTTTACTATCACTATCATAAAAATACTCAGGTAACTATTTCTGGCAAAACAATCCATCTTGTCAAGCCAAGTATTGAAGAGTGTGCAGAGGAAAGTGATTGCCGTTCCGTGCCAAATTCTTTGCGGATATATTTTTATTGCAATGTAAATTGAACTTTATATACCAGTACTTGTAACCTAATTTGAGAAAATGTAAGATTTCCGCTTGTTTGCATCGTGAAATGTCCGGCTATCGTTTTATTACCTATCATGTTATAAACGACCTTATTTTGTAGTACTTTAGGGCTATTTTTAAACTGTATCTGTGGGTGGCGTGATTGTGGGCAGATCCATTCAAGGATTACGTAGCAATGCGTCATTCTTAGTATTACACTCACGTTTTTATCTAACGCCTTACTAAGTGGTGCTTATGAAGTGATAAATGAAAACACCGATTGTATTTATCGAGTACTTTTAATATTTATTCGGTAATTTCAAATAACGTGATAGTAAAAAAACAATATGACAATACCGACCTGTACCTCTACCATGAGTTTTGAGCGACCGGGCTCGCTAGCGTCTGCGTAAAAAATATCTATGACAAAATGTACAGCGCCCCTAGCGATCACTTGACAAACTAAAATCGGTAGTATGAGTTGACAAATAAAACCTATCGAAACATTCAAAACGGCTTCGACAGCGAGTAGCGAGCGCGTAACGTTTTGCGGTGGTTTCTCTAAGAAAACGGTACCATGAGTCACAAATTTGACAGATGGTATCGACAAATACCATTACGATTGAAGTTAAGTAACTCACTTGCTAAACAAGGTGTGAAACGGTATTCGGTTTATAGTAATTGTTTAGTTTTGAGTATTTCTTGTGAGAATCATGTCGGCAAGAGAGTATTTAAAATCAAGTAGCACTAGTTAAAAGTCAATTTACATTGAATACACGCTGTCACTTTTTTACAATGAAACATACACACATAAATTCATTATTAAGGAAACGCTGGAAATAAGTCAGCGTTCACAGAGGGCTCCACCCCAACCAATAGTTCATTAAGTAATATTACATTATATTAAAATATACTGAATATTTTATGCTCTATGAAGTTTAAAATTATTAGGATTTTAAACTACGATTTTATTATTCAAACACTAGCTGTAGCCCAGGACTCCGTCCACGTGGACTTTTTATAGCGTTCGGTCCCCGTTTCCATTAGGCTATCTCTCAAATTCAATACAATCGGTTCCGTAGGATTGGCGTGAAAGCGAGACAGACAGACAGAGAAATTTTTGCATTCATAATATTAGTTTCAATAGATGCACAGTTTATCGGTATATGAAACAATTCAACAAAACTATCGCGATCAATCGCAAGACATAGGTACTCCCCAAAGTTGCGCCACATAACCATTCCTAGGTACCCACGACACCGCTTTCAATTTAATAATGAAAAATTACTAAAACCCAAAAGGGCAAGAAGAAAAGTGTCTATCTATTTGTGATATCAAAAGAGTTCGTATATCTACATCAACCGCATAATTTAAAAAAAAAACACTTTGCGAAACTTCAACGGCAAAGATGGCGACTTGAGCGGTTTGTTTTTTGCCATCGGAATTTAACGAAATTCTCCATAATCCGAAATCTGCGGATATATGTTGTCGAGTCAAAATCAATATTTTTTTTATGTTTTGTTATTCGTATAAGGTTCCGATCGAGTTTACCGTAGTCCTGCATGAAATTATTAATGTAGATTTGAAGCTTTTTCGGGAATATATATCTTACTCTGTCTTTTAAGCAACGTTAGAAAGAAACAACTACATTAGGCGTGAAGTTAGGCACGTTTGACAACATGACAAGTATGACAACACGAATACTACAATAACAATCGAGCTCTCGATAGCGAGCGCGTCAAGGTTTTTTAAACTCATGGTATGAGTCCGATTGTAAACTATTCGAACCGCGTTTATACGCTATCGACTGTAGTAACGTCATTGACGTTTTCGATGGCAACTCATGGTAGAGGTACTGAAATACTAGATTTGTATATCAACCGTTAGCTAATAGCCTCGTGACAGACGGACGAACAGATGGACAGACAGCGTAGCCTTAGTTACAGGATTCCATCTTTTTCCGTTAGTTACTATTATTGCCCAAACATACGATCACTGACCAAAAGCTCTTATGTGCATCCGTCACGTAAGCAGGACGCTGTTCTGTGCCGTGTATTGTCATTGTGAAATCTCGTTCGTACAGGGAAATAAGTCCTGGTTTAAGCGTGAACTAAAAAAGATCAATTACTTTGCAATAAACCGGAATGCAATACAATCTTATTCATTTCTTATATAGACTATAGAAAAACGTGAGCATCACGCAATAGGGATTAATACTTAATTATCATCGCAAATCAATAAAATTATTGTTGCAAGATATAAAAAGCTTACGGGATTAACACTTGCATTTATTATTATCTAGTTATCAAACACATGATATTTAATTTTGGATTCGTACTATTTTCTGTAACTTAAGACTAAAGCCCAAGAATGTAGTGTTCATTGAGCATATTTAACTAGAATCCAAATATTTTGTATCAAGACCGCTCGATTATTTGTTGGCTAAATTAATGTTATTTATGTATTAGCCCTTTTGCTGCATTCGTATTTGGTGACACAATTGCCTTTCTCTACAGAGTTTATCAACCATCTATTTTCAATACTAAAATAGAACGACCATCTTCGAGCCGCAATCAGATTTGATGGATGCTCAATTAAACATTGGACTTAATAATGACGCATAATAATATGCCCATGCCCAGAGAATGTTGTCACAATGCCAGCTCGATTCTAACAATCGTCACAGTAACCCAATTTCCATGTTCGACGCAATCATTTGCGCGGGAAAAGAAAACATTGACGTTTGACAGATTGACGTGTATTTTTTTTTAATTACGACATCGAGGCAACGGCTATTGTTTAACTTTCCTTTTGTTTACAACCAGATAAGTGAAGAATAAGGTCGTATTTGATGTGAAGCATTCCTGTTATGTTAAGATTTTGTATCGCGAATATTGGTTCTAGTTGATGAATGACACACGGGGATTATTTACAAGATGTATCGATAATTTCTGGTTTTGTTTTTTTTTTGGAATTCAAAAATCTTATTTGTATGATAGAAAAATCATTTTTTTTTATTGGAAATTTCTTAATTGAGTTTCTTATTAATGTTAAAATAACGAAACTTAGATGTAGGGGCTAGTGTTACAGAAAGAAAAACACTTTTTTGAATACTCGTCTTTTCACACCCAGACAACTCCCATAGAGGAAACTACGTGGCACGGCCACTTAATGTAATTGTAGGTAGTATTATATGTAGGTACGGGTTAGTAACTCGATAATAATGAGGCCATTGACCCAGACAGCAGACTTTCGTTCTACAAATATGTAGCGCGACTGTAATTTTCATTAAATAGCGAAAGTAATGTCGAATGTCGATTGTATCCGTAATTATCTTTCAAGATTACCTTTTGTAGATCGCCTTTTTTAAAGAAAATATTTTTTGCAGAGGAAATACTTATTACGGCTTTTTTAATTTACCAAATGTCTTCACCGCAATTATGACTTAATACTAAAATGACAGTTTTAAGTATCTGTTATAATGTCATCACTTAGATTTAAGTACTTGCCGAAATTTCAGAACGCTTTTAAGTTAAGTTGCCGTTCTATATACGGAGTTAGTTACTTTCTCCGCTTTAATAAAAGAAAAGTAAGTTTATTCAACGAACAATCCTATAAGCCGTTTTAGCCTATTTAACTTTCATAGGTAAGCAGTCGTGTGTGACAAAAATTAGCCTTATTTTATTACTAGAACTCATAAAATGGGCGTCGGACTAAACGCATTAGCACGCGATCACCTAATTAAAGAATTTGATGTCACGGCCATTTGTGACACGGTTTAATATGCCGCTGTGGACGAAAACGGTGAATACCCAATTATGTTAATTTATCATAATAAAATCTGTGGGAAAGTTATTTATTGTTATTGGCATCTGGAGATTCATTATTCACTATAATAACTCAAGCCCAAATATTCAGTAGTCTCATGTAAATACTTTACAATAAGGAATAACCACTGTAAATTCACATAGGCTTGCCGACTTCGTTGAATGTTTCCATGGGCTCCATGTTGGAATCTGATCACTAGTTCTAAAGGTGTTACTCACCCTTAATAGCCTTGATCACAACCAAGTATAAACTGATATTTATTGGTACGTTGTTAAGAGATTAACTTTTAATCATAAATAGCTGCTAAGATAATCGTCAGCTGGTCTAGCACAACTACAAGCAAAGGCTAGACCCTATTATCACCGCCTTTTGTACCCATCATATTTGTTTGTATTGACCTAATTTGTTTTTCCTTATGGTTTACAATAAAGATTAAAGAGTATTCTATCTATCTATTACTTTCATAGCAAAAGTAACAACGACAGTTAATTTGTTCCAGCGGTCATGGGCGAGAAACCGTTTCCTTTCAAAGCGCCATCACCACAAGACATGGTGGCGTTACGGAAGGCGATCGAAGCAGGGTTGGCGGCCACCGTGCGCGACAGAGTGTGGGACAACCCTAGGTTCCTAGTCAGCAATGGGAACACGCCATCTATTTTACAGGTAAATAGAGGCTTTTGATCTAACAATTCCAGTTAAATGAGTCCTTATTGAAGCTCTTTTGTCAGTGTGGAAGCGAGATAGTGAACTAAAATGTTAATAAACGTGAAACATAAATGAATAAGTATCTTTGTTTCATAATTAAGCTTTTTATAACGACTACTGCACCAAGGAATTTAATCCTTGTGTCGCAAGGGTTTTCAGAAAAATTCAAGTCACATCCACAAAGACACAAAAGCTCAGAAAAAGCATTCGCTGATCATACAAACGCTTGTCCCACGCGGGATCTTACCCGCGTTACGTCACTCTCAGTAGGTTTGTCATGGTAACAGACTACTCAGCTATCCGTGCAGTGATGAACTTGCCCTTTTGTGATCCATCGGTAGTCGGCTTATGCTGATATCACGACGCACACTTTGCTCATAATGCTCATTGGCATAGTTAAGACCACTTTGCTTTCGACGCAGATATCTACATTCGCTTTAAGAAAAATAAATTCCGATCTTAAAAATATATTTAGATAAATTAATCTGCTTATTACGTATGAGGTAAACAATCGAATCCTCAGATTACAGAAAACGCTATTTCTAACATGTTTTCCTGCAAACTACAGTATAATTTGCATTATTCATAAGCGGCTAGACTGCTGTGGAATAATTTGCTTGCAATTAATCAACGCACTTTGTTGACAACTTGTTGATTACGTTGACATAGTATTGGCTATGTATTTATATTATATTAGATTATAGATAGATTGCACTTTGTATCGGTATGAGTTTTTGTTAGGATCGCAATAACGAGTAAAATTTAGCACCACTGTTTCTAAACATTGTTTTTTACATCACACTCA